>NC_045546.1:45718287-45758287 GCF_009769535.1 Thamnophis elegans
ACATGGCTATCCAACACAAACAGTGTGGCAAACAATCAATGGACACAACATACGGAAAACAATAAAATGTATTAAAACCAGCTAAAATCAATACAATGGCAGCCATACTAAAATATACTTCAACTTATCCAGTTGAGACTCCAATTAACCTCACCCAAAGTCGTGGAGAAAGAACCAAGCACTTAGCCTTTGTGAAGACCAATCAAACTCTCTCATATTTAATTGTAAGTCTGTTAAATAATATTAAAATGTTTTACTTATGTATTCATGGATTGCTGTCAGATCCCCAAACTCAGCATAATACTAGGAAATGATACACATAAAATGTATCTGACATTCTTCTTTGATCCAGTCATATTAAAATGGAATTGAGTTGTGGAATAGGAAATTTTAAAAAGCAGCAAATCAGCTTTTTCACTGATTCGATTTAAAAAGAAGAAGCCAACATGCAACATACTGTTTGGAAAGTTAAAAAAAAATATCAGAGAAAAAAAATGCAAGGAATGGGACCAATATTGGAGATGAGTTATTGAATAATCATGATTGTCAGAGATGAAAGAGAATAAAAAAGACTGTGAAAAGACTCATGCCAAGAACATATGAGAAAAGATATAATGCATGGCTGTTTCTATGATCTCACTAAAAATCGTCAAGTCAATATGGAGGATTGTAGTACGTAATCATGAACAAGAACATAAATATAATGGTTATAAGGAAAATTGGTGGGATGGGGAAAAGTAAATGAATACTATCATTTATCCAAGAAGGAAATATTTCATTTTCTAGCTTTACAAGAAACTCATTTGCTTAGTTCATGTTGCTTTCCTCTTGGTATATGTAAGTGTCTTTGGAATAGTGTGGTACTTATGCTACCCTGAAGGAAATTATGACTTGTAAAAGTGAAAACTATTCTGAGTAAGACTGATTTGATACATTACAGAGACTAGATAGCTGTTTGATTTTCAGTCACCTGTTTCTTAAAACTCCTACATAACCAGAGTCAGTAAGCAAGGCTAATAGCTTAAGATCAGTTGCTCATTGTTTTATACAATTTTCATATGACACCATTTTAACAACAGAATTATGAGTCACTACTGAAAGATAATGTTTTATAAGGCAGCTTGCAAAAATGACAAATGCATTCCAAATTAAACCTGTTGTACTGTATAATTGCCTAGTATAGATCTATTTCAAGCTATTTAGCTCTCATCAGCTAGCCATACCCAAGTTTTTGGGAATCGAACCTGTGCTCTATTGCCTCCCAGGCAGGGAGTTAACCATTTGAGCTACAGAGAACGACTCCTTTATCAGCCAGCCAGGGTGGGAGGTATATACTTAAAGTCACAACCCCTGGTATGCCCAAGTATGGGAGGAAGGTCACACTTCCACTATACTAGTCTCCCTTTATTTATTTATCAGCATAAATATAACAAATGTAACAAAAAAAGGCAACAGTAAAAAATATTGGGTTTCTATCTGGATGGTCTCTTGTGACGAGCCTAATGACAGAGAGTGGAAGTGTGACCTTCCTCCCATACTTGGGCATACCAGGGGTTGTGACTTTAAGTATATACCTCCCACCCTGGCTGGCTGATAAAGGAGTCGTTCTCTGTAGCTCAAATGGTTAACTCCCTGCCTGGGAGGCAATAGAGCACAGGTTCGATTCCCAAAAACTTGGGTATGGCTAGCTGATGAGAGCTAAATAGCTTGAAATAGATCTATACTAGTCTCCCTTTATTTATTTATCAGCATAAATATAACATATATATATATATATATTCTGGTTGATGTAAAATATCCAGATACTTGCAGGAGACTATCCCTAAATTTTGCAATTATATTTGATTTTTCTGTACTTAAAATTATATTCTCTACTTCTATACTACTTCTAGCATTTTGTGTAATATTATTTTATGGGAAATATCGCCACATTTGTTTTTAGAAACTGAACAGCATTTTGAGAATTTGGATCATTAAGAGCTACTATGGTGTCTGTAGATTAGATGTATTTTCTAATTTAACTCTTTGTATTTTTATTTATTTGTTTCATGCACTCATAATTATAAGTTACTAAGTTTAGATATTATTTTATTGTGAAAAAGAATTTGTCTTAATACTTTATTGTAAATCAATACATGGAAATAGAATATTCTCATATGGTGAACTAAATCAAAATATCACCACTTTTATGTATTTATCTCTAATAAATAAATACAGAAGACAAGATATAAATAGGATTTGTCATAAAGAAATAAGAAAAACTTTTTAAAAATAGGTATTGCTACCAAAATATAGATCTGATCTGATTTTATCTTTAAGGCATAAAGAAGACTACACGTAGACGGAACTGTTTTTATACACATAATATCATTTTACAGAAGTACTTTCAATATAAATACTCACTCAACATTTTAAAAGTTTATGACATCAAGATTGTGAACTTTAGAAATGTTCTCTAGCAAGCATGATAAAACTGTGTATTTCAAAAAAATTCCAATAGATTTTGTAAGAAATGAAATTTCAGCTTTAATTCATGCTCCAGAATAAATTGGTTTGCCTTTAGGAGCAAAAAAAAATATTTCCACCATAATCATCAAATGAAAGTTACTTTCAAAATTACCTCACAAAATATCTGCAAACCATACCATTGATTTCTTTTTAAACAAGCCTTTTTCTTTGCTGCTTTTAAAACTTATTTTATTACACATAATACACATTCTCTTTCTAACACCTTTAATCTCTCTCATATGACTCAATCTTATGCTTTTAAACTCAGTAATCGAATCAGGAAGAAAAAGAAAGACTTACCAGTGAAAAGCAGAAAAAATTCATTTTGGAATAATTACAAAGGTATTCAGCATTTAGAAATGTTATACTATTTCAAAGAATCCTTGCCAGACAATGCTGCTGCTTCTTGTATTTCCCAGCTGATAAACATTTCTTTCTAGAGATTAGAGCAGGATAAAATCCTTGCAATAATCCACTGGATTTCCAGACCATTATCAAATGAGATACAGGCTTGTCTGGCTCAGCCCAAGCAGTTCCCTAAATTAATCAACAGTGTTTATCAACAAATCTGGACATTAAAAAAATGATGCTGAAGCTTGGATTTTCATTGACTTAAAATGGATTTTATATTTCAAAAACAGTGAATGACTTCATTTATAATTCCATTATCAAATATGCCTTTATTAAAACTCTTCAAAAGAGTTGGAATAATTCCCAGCATTCCTAGACAATTGGATTGATGATGGCTGGAAACCTTTAATTGGAGCTGCAATACAGGTTAATATCACCTGGCTAAACTTCAGAAAGTAGGGCATTTATTTATCCAGTTGCATACTCCTGTGGAGAAGTTTGTGCCTTTTGAATTTAAACTATCATGTACTTTTCAGAAAAAAGGCATGGAAATGCAAAGTGAGTGTAAACATCAGCTAGAATATTGTTATTTATTGAGATTTGTTGCAATTCAAGTTGAACAGGCATTTTATATCATAAATTTTAGGAAGTCTCTTTTAGCTCAGTGCTAATAATAATAAAATAGTTATTAGTTAGATTGCCTTATCATGGTTAGATCACTTTTTCATAGGTTAAAGATTCAAGAATCAAATTGAATAGCAAAAGAGAAAGTGGGCAGCCCTGCCATGTACTATTAATCCTAGCATAGGATGTAAACAAAGTAAAGCCATAAATCTAGTATTACATTTTTAAAATGTTTTCAAAAATAAAATGTGCTAATGCAGATTACTAACAAATACACATTTTATATTTAGTAACATGTTTTGAAGACACGACAATTTTTCTAGTGTTAATATAACTGGGAAAACCTGATATTTTCTGCCTACAATGATCATCCAAGAATTAAAACTGATCATGAACATCAATTTTTATAAACCTTTGAGCTGGTGATGACAATAAAAGGTCAAAGGGTTCCAGATTAGAAGAATGCAACTATCAGACTAGAGTTACATGCTACTTTATAGTCTGAAATAGGCTCATGAAAGGCAAGGCTACCTTTGGGATAGTATCTTCCACCAAAGTTCTGAATGGAATAGGTTGCAGTACTTGAGAAAAACAGAAATATACATACAATTGTTTTTCTACAGAAAGCTGCCATTTCAACCTCCAAAATTTTATGCCTGTGGAAATTGCTTCATTTATCATAATAATAGATTCAATCTGCTTAATCATATAATAAATTAAAACCCTAACCCTGCTGACCTTTTGTAAGGCCATGAAGACCTGGTTGTGTGCCTGGGATTGGGATCCTGAGTGTGTAATGACTATATTGGTTATTGACATCTATGGAAATAGATCTGTACATAATTATTCTATATTATTTTAACTATTTGTATCTATGATGCATGCTTCCTCAATTTGCTAGTTGACATGGGCAGCTGTAGAAAATAAATGGATAGACAGACTGAGAAAGGAATGCAATGCATGAGAATGACATAGAGAAGTTTCTGCTTTTTGTCCTATTTATTAAAGCTCTTAAAGCAAGACATCTTGAGAATACCCTCATAATATCTGAAAATTGTGATAATGGAAAAATTAATCTCTCATAAAACATTCATTTCAAATTAAGGATTTGTAGTTTACACAGAAATTTAATTTCCTGTAAAACGGAATGATCACCTAACCCTCTCTCAGCAATAGGTTGTTTGTTCACCCATTTGCCAATTTATAGGCAAATGCAGTCTTGCACTGAAGTGTGGCTGTCCAAAATGAACATGTACATTCGTATCCAGAGGTAGAATAGAAAGTAAAAGGCTTTTAGACAGTGGTCTTATTTTTTTCTTGTTTCTTTCCAAATAGCACAGTAAGTCCACCCATATTTCAAGGTTTTGTATCATTTCCAAATACCTTAAAACTTTAACTAGAAAAAAATGTTTTTCTAAGAGGCATTAGAAGGCATTGTTTTTTCTAAACAAACACTCCATTAGTGAATGCTTAAGTGGAAATTTAAGGCTAAATTATATAATCCACAGTATATATTTAATATTATATGTAGTAGGTGCTATTTGTCCAATCGAATTTAGTTCCATTATGTTAGAAGGAGACATAACTATTTCCTCAGACCAAGGAGATATGTTGTTTTTGGTTTGAATCTTCTTTATTATTATTGCCAATCATGTGTGTCTATATATATTTTTAGAATGAAGCAATATGAAACTTTCTGAATGTTTATAAATAAATAAACTAACAGGTGGGTAGGTTCCCTCATATTTTATGTAGTGTTATTCATCAGCCTATTATGGTTCATTGCACACTCATTCAAATTTTCCAATTGGATTTGGAATTTTTATCCATCTATTAAGTTCTTCCCAAGGATCTGAGATAGGCAGATGTTAATGTTTGATGGTATTATCATAGGATGTAAGCTGTTCCAGGTAAAGCTGCCTTTTGCAATTGATGGATGGTGAATTTGTCAATTGCTAATGATGTCCAAGTGGTGTTCCAGTTGTTTTGGAATTGCACCCAAGGCACCTAATACTGAAATTAATATAATGTGGAATTGCAGCTTTGCAGTCATTTTACTTATCATTTAATTTAATTCTCATTTCTAAGCTAGAAGACTCTAGAAAACATTTGAGGTGTGTGTGTATGTATGTGTGTGTGTGTATACAGTGTGTGTGTATACATACATACATACACACACACTGTACACACACATGCACACATATACTGTATGTGTATGTGTGTATACATACACACACAGAGAGAGACATACATACACAGAGAGAGGGGGTAGGGGGTAGCTGTGTTACAATTTAGGATTTTAATCTGTAATTTTATTTTGCAATACTGGATAGAAATTGTTAAGTTCTATTTGGGGGCTTATTTATATATGACCTGACAAAACTCATGTCAACAATAGCAGCCATTATCCTCCAGGAGCATCTTCAAAACAAGATGACTAGTCTTAATAATGCAAATTTTCTGGTGAAATGCTGTTATTCTGATCATTTACAGAAATATTGTCACACCTTAAAAAGCAGCCTCAAGGAGATAGACTTCCTCACTAAATGTAACCAATTTCTCTTCTTCTTAACGTTCTTAATCATGTAGTTTAGTTGTTTCTGTGGCATATTGGGCTACCAAACTTCAAATTACTGACCTGAATTTGCAAAGATAGTTGAAAGATATTTGCTTCCTTCAGGTTTTTAAGCTTTCAAATGCTTCTATTGACACATTTGTTTTTAGTATATGCTATTTGTGAAATAAAACTATTGTCACTGTTGCATATATACAAAGAACTGGAGCCAGATAACAAGTACCTGTACTTTAAATGAAGCACTAGGCCAAATAAGGAACTCTGAGAAAAATTTTAAAAACAGAAAATTGAAACAAGTATGGAAATATATAATCAACTGTGTAAAAAGCTTTATCACTTTTCTGTATATTTAATTAAGTTAAAGATTTTTGAGCAGGTTTTGACATCACGACGACACGGCATGCAATCTTGGAACTTCAGGATTGCTGTCAATATCCAGTATCTCCTGGACGGTCCTTTTGGACCTAAACTGTTTTGAAGGAACAGTGATAGAGTGTCCTGTTGATCTCAGAGGCATCACAAAGCCCCTGATTGATCCAGGAGAAAGCTCTTTTTGCCAGCTACAAGAGAAGCAACCAAAAATGGCTGCCAAAGGTTGGGACAAGCTTCTGAAACAGAAGCAGTACAAATGGTGAGAAAAAATTATTATTAGAGAAGGGAAAACCCAAAAGAGAATTGGAATTTAAAATAAAAGTGAAGGCAGAAGAAAATAAGCGGCGAATTAACTCTGGTTTAAGACAATCGCATTATTTTTTCTACCTTAACTTTATTTGTTTTCTATGGATGGACTCTTTACAAATGCCTCTTATTTTTAAACTTGACTTGTCTCTTTTTTTCCTTTTTCCTCTATACTTTCTCCATTTTTTGTATTTGTCGATTAAAAGCTTCTTCTCTCGTAAGGCTGGGACACAGCATCATTTTTACACTTTTTTTCCTCTCTTGGACAGAGAGGCAAAAACAGATGGAAAATAGGTAACACTGCCATCTAGTGGCTAGAGGCTTGGCAATATAAAGCTATAAGCTTTGCTTACTGAAAGGCTCAGTGAAAACGTTTTGTTGATAAAGGTGTTCCATTGAAGAAAAGAGAAAGCTTTGATTTGAAAAACTCCACTGAATTTGTTTGACCTAAAAAGTCTCAGATGTTTTGGCAGTGTTTATAATCTGGAAAATGGCACAACATGAAGAAGAAAAGGCACTAACTTTGCAAAGTTTTAATAATTACAGAGATAATTGAAAAGAGACTTGAAATTATAGATCAAAATACAAAAAGTATGAGGACAGCGATTAAATTTGAAGACAGAGCTGAAAAAATTACAGACATATGAAAGTGATATTAAAATTGTTGACACTGATAGCAAACTGAGAGTGGAGGGAAATGACAGGTGTGAAAGACATAAAGGAGAAATTGATGAACCAGATCTTCATTTTGGATGTCAGAAAATAAATGAAGAAAGGAGAGAAAATTTGGCAGAAATAATGAGAGTAATCTCAGCAAAAGCACTAATGATAACAAAAGTGAAGCTGATAAAAAGAGCAGATAAAGGGTTTCGAATTCTTATAATGAACAACAAGTTCTTAAGAGAAGATCCACATAAGATTTATCAAGAAAACATTTAAAATACAGACTTTACAAATGGCAAGAGATATTGGACTACACTATCTCTGGAAGGATACAGGAGGATGAAATAAAATGTCACAATAAATTTTAGTTAAATGTAGTTAAATTTTGAGTGCTATGTACAATGTAATAATAGCTATAGTCAAATAAATGATTAATAATGATAACAAAGCATTTCTATATACTAGATTGATAATATGAAATCTTATACAAACTCTAAGTGAGGATCATGGAGATGATGTTGAAAAGCCTTTTTATAAAAGATAAATAATTCTATATAGAATAGATTATAAAGATGTAATATCATTGGATGATTTCAGGATAATGTAATAAAATGTCATAATATAAATTTACTTTAAATTTAATATGCTTTATGTTGAAAGGATGCAATAATAGCTAGGCTTAATGGATGTTTAATAATTATATCAATTTGTATACAAATATATTAGATTGATGATACCAATGGGAAAAAACATTGAACTGAAAATTATTAGAGAATGTTATCAATGCTAAAATCATAGAAAGATGTCACAATAAATTTAGTTAAATATAGTTAAATTTTGAGTGCAATGTACAATGTAATAACAGCTATAGTCAAATAAATGATTAATAATGATAACAAAGCATTTATATATGCTAGATTGATAATATGAAATCTTATACAAACTCTGAGGATCATGGAGATGATGTTGAAAAGCCTTTTTATAAAAGATAAATAATTTTATATAGAATAGATTATAAAGATGTAATATCATTGGATGATTTCAGGATAATGTAATAAAATGTTATAAATTTACTTCAAATTTAATATGCCTTATGTTGAAGGGATGTAATAATAGCTAGGTTTAATGGATGTTTAATAAATATAACAATTTGTATACATGTATATTAGATTGATGATACTAATAATGGGAAGAAACATTGAATTGGAAACTATTAGAGAATGTTATCAGTGCTAAAATGATTGAATGACTTAGAATAGGAGGAAGCATAATAACAATGTATACAAAGATATCTTGATTGTTAATATGTGAATTTTGATAAAATTCAAGTGAGGGCTATGGAAAGGACACAGAAAGACTTTGTAACCAATTGGCACATTGTAATTGAAGAGGCTTTTATGTTATTTGTGTTGTATGTTTGTGTTTGTCTGAAAATAAAAAAAAAGATTTAAAAAAAGATTTATAGTGTTTGAGTATAATAAGAGTTGAAAACAAAAGTTCTAATGTTCACCAGTACCATTCCTCATGTATTATGGAAGTTAGTTGTCTACATAAAATGATAACAGAGGATCAATTTCTGTAGCGACTTACTGCTATCATAGAAGCATGGACTTGGAAGGAGACAATTTGGTCCACTGACTCCAGCTCACTGTTTTTTGTAGGGTATTCATATTACAGCATTCCAGATAGATGGCTGACATGGTTCACTTGGCCACCATCAATTACTGGAGGTAATTGGTTACATTGTTAAACATAGTTCTTATGTTGGAATTTTTTTCTAACATTCCCATTAAATTTGCTTTCCTAAAAGACAAATGTCTGATTAAATCTTACTCCTTCCATGTGTTATTTTTGAGGGGTTGATGTATGCGATTAAAATCCTCCACAATCTTTGCCAAAGCTTAAATTACTGAATGCCTTCAATCTTTGTAGGACCTACTTCTTCATTTTCTTTAAAATTTTCTTAACACATGGTGCTCAGAATTAGACAGAGCAACCAAGATGAAATAAAATAGAATTATTGCTTGCTCTAATTTTAAAATTAGGCATGCTGTTATTGCAACTCAAATTATTTTGAGTTATATTATGAATTTGCTGGGGAATAAAGGTAAGTACTTTACATTTGTTAATCTAGCTATAATTCAACAAGCAGAATTATAAACCTAGGCAGTTTAATATTTGGCTGGAACATGCCAGAATGGAATATGTATATTGATTTCCACATTATCACTTTTTAAAAATGAAAGGATCAATTTTTGAAGATCATTCTATGGATTATTACCCTAATCCTTGGCTATACTTTTTAAGGAGCATGTTGCACCTCCACTGGCTCAACATTATAATGATCATATTGAGTGAACATTATAGATGTTTTTTAATGCTGCATTGTTTTGTGAATGTTTATAACTCTTTAGAGTTAGTCAAAATGCATTAGCTATTTATCATACAGACGTGGATCCACAGGAACATTGAAAGTTTGTATTTCAGACAATTATCCAGAAGAATAGAAAGGTCACCTTTTAAAATATAATTTAATTTAACTAAATTTTAATTTAAATTAATTTCTAAGCCTTAATTGCTTGGGCCTTATTATTATTTTATAAATGAGAGCTATAATAAATCTCACTAATATTATATACATTTTCTGTGTTTACAATATTTTATCAGAAGTGTAAACACAGAAAATGTATATTCAGTAATATTAATATTAATTTCTATTTTGATGTTTCTTCCTTGCAGTGGTAGATGAGCCTTCTGATTGAAGGACTGGACCTGATTAGGTATATAATAATTATGATAATTTTATATTATTTGTGGCTTTACTTCCAAGTAAATAACTATTAAAACATTATGTTCTACAACTTCTGGAAATGAGCCTAAGGCAATGTACCACTGCTGACTCTCTGCAATGACATTCCTGCCATTTCATGCTGGTTGACTTGCCCCAGCCATCTTCCCATGAAATAGCTCACTGTGGCCATCTCACTGTGGCGCAATTCATCATGGGAAATTCAATGCAGGATAACTCAAGACAGGGAGAAGAATTGTAGTGGAACTTATCTTGCTTTGAACCTTCTCAGGTTAGAAGTCCTCAAGGATGGTGTGATATGCAATTCTATTTGTCCTCTTGAGTTATCTCACATTGAATCAGAGGTGGTATTCAGCTGGTTTGCATCGGTTTACCCGAACCGGTTGCTGAAATTTTGTAAAGTTCGGTGAACCGGTAGCAATGGCTGGCTGGCCATGCCCTCAAACCATATCACTGCTTGCTCACCCCATCTGTCTGGCTGTCACTCACTCATTCCAATGATTTACATACTGGCTCTCAAGGAGATGGTGACTTGCTGTAGGCTGTTTAAATGTCCTTTGGTCGGCAAGAAAGCTGCTGCCATCACCACCATGTTCTTTGCGCATGGGCATCCTATTGCCTTGCAAGTCTGCTTGGACCCTGCTACCACTGTCTTGAATTGTGCTGCAGCAAGTGTCCCTTGGTAAGTTAGCCACAGTGACTTATCCTACAGCAAATCATCTGAGGCGAGTCATCTGGAGCAGTGGCAGTTTTCAAAAAAAATTTCTACAGGTTCAGTAGGCACGGCTAGGTGGGGGGCATGTGACTGAGGGGGCATGGCCAACTTGATATCACTCATGCACATGCTGCACCCACTCAGTCACATGTCCTGTTTTACCCTCCTTTAACGGCTGTAGCTCTAGCCCTGCTTCCTCCCCCAACCATCATCTCTTCAGTTGTTTACCTTCCGCGGTGGCTGGCCAAGAGTCCAGAAGGCAAGCTGATCAGAATTTTCAGCAGCCCCCAGCCAGCCACCAATGCTGATAAGTGGCTGGTTGGCAAAAAAGCCTCCCAGCTGTCATGTGGACTTGCAAGGCAATGGGATGTGCATGCATGAAAAACATGGCGGCAGCAGCAGCAGCTTTTTCACCAACTGGAGGACGTTTCAGTGGCCTGCACCAGCCGCCACCTCTTTGAGAGCCAGTATGCAAAGTATTGGAGCGCATAAACAGCAACCAGATGGGTGGGGCGAGCAAGTGATGATAGGGGGAATGGTTCAGGAACGTGGCCAGCCAGCCATTACTACCAGTTTGCTGAACTTGGCAAAATGTCTGCCACCAGTGCAAACCAGCTGAATACCACCTCTGATCTGGAGCGAGTTGTCCCATTCCAATGGGGTATTACTGGTACTATGGTAGAATTCCAATACAGCAATGGCAGGACTGCTAGAAATAGGATCAGGATAACAGACAATGCACCTGTATATAGAATAGAGATGCTGCTGAAAGATTCAGAGATTCCCACAGGGTTGGCCTCCTTCGGATGCTGTCAGCCAGACAATGTTGGCTGGCGGCTCCCCGGAGGAGAGCCTTCTCTGTAGCTGCCCTTTGGAATGAACTATCCCCTGAAATCCGGACCTCACCCACTCTCATGGCCTTCATAAAAGCTGTCAAGACCTGGCTTTTCCAGCAGGCCTGGGGCTCTTGACCTCATTGTTGAGGTCCAGCCCCAACTGAAATGAATGTATCTGTGTCGTTTTAATTTGTCTTATTTTATTTTTACTTTCTTTTATTTTCTTTTTCTTCCTTTCTGTAAGCCGCCCGGAGTCCTTCGGGATTGGGCGGCCTATAAATAAAATTAAACTTACAAACTTACAAACTTACAAACTTCATGGATAGATTTAATCAACTGAAAAAAGGGCAGAGAGAAGTCCTGGCTTGTTTACAAAATAATAGATGCTATAATTACAGCTTCTTTACACATCCTGTGACATCACTGGATTGTGGATCAGAATGGAAGTGAGCAAGTATTTAATTGACTGCATTATAATCAAAATGAAAAAAGCAAGAAATAAATGTTGTTTTTTTCTGTATTTTGAAGCATTTTTGAAGTGTTTAGCATCATATGACCTACTGCAACCTTAAATCTAACTAAATGTGGCACTTGTGAAAGTCAGGGTTGATAAGAAATTATGGGTTCATTATTTTGGGGCTGTGAAACTGGCATAAAGCACTTAAATAAATCAAGGGTTTGAAACATAATTGAACATAAAATGCCTTTTTTTAAAAAATTCCAACGTCTTTAGTTTGCATTTTCTCCTGCAATAGACTAATTTGTAGTGTTTGGTCAATTTCTTTAGCAAATTTCTGGCAATGCAGCCATTTAGTTTCATTTTAGTTTCAGTCTATTATGGCTAATAAAAATAGTATTTTCACACATTCCATCTTTTACAATGCATCAGCAAGATAAATTGTTAACTTTTGACAATCCCCGAGGCAATAATGAGTAACATGGTTTTCTCTCTTATCCTTGATAAACACTTAGGATATGGAAAGCAACTTAATCCTCTTTATACACATGCCCATCTGTGCTTTCAGCCAACATCTTGAATTACTACATTCTTCAATGCTATTTTGTGCACAATTTAACATTAAAAGCTAAAAAAGAAAAAAGAAATCTTGATAATTTAACTCCACAGTATAAGTTTAATATATACTGTAGCAAAAAGATGAGAATCCTACAGAAGCCTAAGCTACTAAAACTGTTGCAGTTGAGAGATAAATTAAGACTTGCAAGCACACAGGGCATCATAAACATTGTTTGTAATACAGGCTAGGGGAAACTAATAGCTTCCTTTTCAGAAAACTAGGGTTGCAAGATCAAAGATAACCATTCATTATTTGTAAGCTTCTTCGGTGATACAATTGGCGATAATACTATAACTGTAGGACATTTTTGGATTAGATCTTCTGAAGTAATATAAATTATGAATACAGCTGACTTCATGATAGAATGTTTTAAATATAGCCTCAGCCTACTGTGAATCCTGTACTACATTTTCTGTTACATCATAGATCTGTAAAAGGGCATCTTTGTCCCCAGGGAGTGTCAAGGTCCCTTTATAGCATCATCTGATATTCTTATGCTTCCTATTAAATTTTTCGGCAAATAAAATTTAGAGTGGCTGAGATCAGCAACAGTGACTTCAAAATTGATGATAAATATACAATAGTTTTTTTAAAAAAAAGGCAGGGAAATTTCACATCTACAGTGTAGGTATCCTGTGAAGCAGTGAGTTCCCATGTTAGTTTGAGCTGCATACATAAACGTAATAATATGGATTCAAATGCCATTCTGATTCATGTTGATTTATTTTTACAGAATAGATTGAATCTAAGCTAAGTTACACCTTGGTTTTCAATGAATGACTCATTATTCACATTGATTTCCCCAAACATATTCCTTTCTGTGTTACATTTTTCCGCATTAACATATTCTGATTAAAACATCTAGCCTAATTCTTGCTTGAAGTAGTTGTACATGTACAGTTTTATATGACCTCCTTGTTGCCCAAAGCTTTCGTCTTCTCTTTTACCTAACTATTGTGACAGCTGAGTTGGAAGACTTGGCTGGGATTCTTTGAGCAAGGCTTCTTAAGAACTTCAGAGCAGATGCCTTCCAGTGCTTTGTTTTCTTCTAACCACAGCCCTAGCTCTGATTGGTTGCAGTTTCTGACAAACACCACTTTCTTCTAGCAGCTTGTTGTTGCCCTAGGCAGACATGTATTGCTGGGATGCTATGTTGGAAAGAACTACTTTATAACAATTCTAATAATTGTTCTACTGAGGGCTGGTAAATCAATGAACTGTCCCGATATCTGGAAGCTCATGCTCCATTTAACTCTTATATCCCTTGCATTTCTGTCAAGCATGGTAAAACATGCTTCTGTACATTTTGCACAGTTCTGCAAATCTTCCCTTTTTTATTTCTTAAAATATTTTTAAGTGGCAATGTTGCAGCAGTATTAATTTGTTTCTATGAAGCTGAGAAATCAGTTCTTCCTTGGTACAATATTTCAATGGACCTATAAAAGAATGTGAAACTTAAAACACACCCTGCTATCTCATGCCTGGTATTGTGTTAGTGTAGCATCAAAGCAAGGAGGGGACCATAAGGAAAAAAAGAGAACAGATCTGCATTAATTCCAAGTAAATATGTGGAAAATTATAAAGGCTTCTATGCATGCAAACATGAGAAAGTCTCCTTGTGTAGAAAATAGTAATGAGTGAACAACCCTAACTGGAAAAGATAGGACTGACAGACTGTCAGATAGACTGCCATGCTTGTCTTTTTTTGCAAGTGATAATAAAACAAGATGCAGGTAAATAGACAATCAGAAATTCTGATGACCTGGTCTGGACTAAATTCTAACCCAGCCCATTGCCAATTCATTGAAGCCTGGGCTTTAATTTCTGAAGTTTTCTTAAGATTCATCTGGTGGCAGCATGGAAGACAAGCAACATAGGCTGCAATGAGGAATTGTCATTACTATCATTTCATCCTGTCTTTAATAGTTACAAATATCACTGTATCCAAAATATCTTAGATTTTGATTCCAAATCTAAGAGAGCATTTGAAATAATGTATAATTATTTTATTACTGTTTGTGTGTGTTTGTATGTATGTATGTATGTATGTATGTATGTATGTATGTATACACAAACACAAAATGAAAAGAAAATTTTATATATATATATATATATTCACAGTTCATAAAAAGCAAGTACAAGCTATGAGTCACAACAGGCTGGGTGTTAAATAAGGTAACCCTGGTTAAGACCTGTGTGGGATTCCACCAATTAATTCTAGGAAATTAATTTGACAAGAAAACATAGGAAAATATTGGAAAAACACTTTAGTTCTGAGAGTTTTCAAAGAGATGCTTTTATTTTAGCAAATATTGGGAACAATACATTTGTACAACAGAAGTACTTATGGGTTCCTTTTTCCAGTTATAGTAATCCTTGCTAATCCATGCATTCTAGGAAAAACTGCTATGAATACATCTCCATTTCCACAAAGTATATGGGATTGTAGGTGCTGCTTTCAGTATCAGTCCCTATTTCTTTAACTTTCTAGAAGTTTGAAAATTGAGTCATTCCACAAGATTTACAGGGAAATATAGGATGGTCAAGCTTGCCTGACTTTATAGATTTTGAGGTATTGAACTTAGATTTCTTTTTTATTTCATTTTAGCTTCTCCTATGATAGTGTTTAATTTAAATGGCCTTTATTCTTATTTTGATAAGCAAATATTTAAAGCTTGTTTTTGTTATGGCATATTTGTAGAAGTAGCTGTAGTACTGTATCAATGCTATTTTTTGCATTAAAGGAAAAATGTAATCAGTGTAAATTCTGACTTCTAGTAAAAGAACTAAAAATAATCTACTGTTCACAGTTCTGGCAAAAAATGGTTTAGTAATTCCCCTCCCTTTGCATATCTAAGGAGTGTCATGCCCTTACAATGACACACATTTTGAACTTTTTCTAATTTCAGATATTCCCCATGTCTTTTAATACCTCATTGCTTTTGCATCAATCACAACCTGACCTAAAGTAAAAGTGGAAGTAGATATGATATATTGTGGAATCTATTTAAATGAATTTCTGATGAATATATAAAACTGTTAGAAGAATGAATTTACTGCACAAATCCAGCATGTGCAATGAAATCCTCTTAAATGAAAAACTGATGGAAGATTAAAATGTTAAATGAATTAAAATGCAGCATCCCAGTGATATATAACAATGATTTGACCTACTAAATCAAAGAATGCAGTTCTGTGTAGTATTCCAAGATGTCAGTTTTAAATATGCAGGAAGCTCTGTAAAGTAAACACATGATCAATAGATATGTCTATTAAAGGCTAAATTTATTACGGGCTAAACAAATACGATACATTCATTGCACTTGTTCCTTCAATGGATAGAAGCAAAATGTCCTCTGTTCCTAATGGAAGCAAGAAGTGTTGAACAATTTAATTCAGAAGTGTGAACTGGAGAATTATAGCATTTCAAAGATATCCAGAGAGCCTACTCAATTAGCTCAGCTGAATAAAAATATGGAAAGAAGTGAAGAATTACCATAATGTATCCAAGAGCTTGAAAATTGCACTTGGTTAATCTGCTTTACCAAATGCAAAATTGATTTCTTTGGTGAAAAATATACAGGCTTAATATATACTATCTTTCTTCAGATTAATTTCTACAGCTCTATGTGCTTTCCTATAATAACTGGCCTCCCTTTCATAACTTTTTTTTAAAACAAAACAATGATACTCCCTCCCATTTCTTCCTTTAAGGACAAAAGATAGTTTGTTTTTAAATTATCTTGCAAATTGGCTAATACTTAAAAAATGCCTTTATAGATTGAAGAAATCTATGGGCCAAAGTCAATTTGATTCCACTGTATAGTGCAATAAGCATGTTGAAATGCCCATAAGGAAAAATAATAATGAAATATAAATTAATTACAGGAAATCAATAATCAATGAAGTAAAAGTAAAAAAAATTAATTCAGCCTGAACTAATCCAGATAATACTGTCTAGCTTGACATATCAGGCTAAATATGCTTCTTACATTTGTCTAGGAAGGGTGGGTGACTGCACATAATAAGGGGAGGGGAGAGAAATATAGCTACATTGAAAACTTACCTCAAATTAAGCTGGCAAAGATGTATAAATTAATAAATAATGTCATTTACAATATGTGGTTGCAAGGCAAAAGAATAAAGCTAACACAGGTAGTTCTAGACTTACAATGATTCATTCAGAAACAATTCAAAGTTATAACGGTGCTGAAGGAAGAGACTTATGACTCATGCCTGAAGTTACAGCTGTTGCAGTACCTCTGCAGTGACCTGATCAAAATACTTGTGAATGGCAACTCACCTGAACATACAATTGCAATTTTCCTCACTGCTCAGCTCCCCTCCATCTGTGTCTTTTAAGTCCCCTGCTGCCCTTCCTCAATCAGCCGGGCTGACATTCACCATATTTTTGCTCCTGCTGCTGACAAGACTTACCTGACTGGTTGCTGAGCTGGACTGGAAGTACTTTTGCACTATGGAAGAAAAAAAAGCACAAAGCAGTTTAAAAGGGACGCGGTGTGCCAAAATGCCCCTTTGCACTGAAGTTCTGGCTGTATAATGCAGGCTTCATGCTGCAAAAAAGAAAAAAAATGCTTTGTTTTGAAATTCTAGTCCCAATTGTAGTCATGTGTAATACAGATTAATAGACTCACCCTAACATAATAATGTAATAGATGATAGTAGTTTTCATAAACTACAGCCACTTTATGTATGTTTTGTATATAGTTACGTTTTTTAATAAAAACTTTCTCAATGCTTGTAGCTTCTCCTGCTATTTTGAATTTAGGATTGCTGATATCCGATCCTGTTGGGAAATGTATGTTTCATTTTTCTCCTCCTTTAATTGGGAGAAACAGAATTGTCTAAAATATCTCATTATAAACCAGTTATTTTTAATTCTAAATATTCTAGATTTGTATAGCCTAAGATACTAATTATTTTTAATGTTACTTCAGTAAAAGAATTCTGCTGAATTCATTGTTGTACTTTGATAAAATAAAAAAATCCAAAATCCAGCAAGAATGGACCATAATATTACACACATGGTGCAGGAGACATAGAGGGTTTAGATAAATGTAATATATGACTACCAAAATGATTTTGAGTTTTGCAAATTAGACTTTTAAAGAAACGTTTGGCAATCTTACCCTTTAGAGAAAAATCCTTGCCTTGGGGTATGTGCATGACTTCTGCTTCGCTTCTTAAAACTTAAATCTATTTATTTATTTAGATTATTTCCATTGTCTCAAACGTATCTTATTAGTTTTATACAGAAGAATTCAAAATGTGTGTTCTAATATTTTTGTAAAGTTTAGTAAACTTGTATTGTCAATCTTTTATTGTGTACCCCATACTGTTTGATTTAAGATTGCATTTGAAGGGAGAGGGCTAACCATCCAAATCCCAAAATTGCAACCTAATACATTCTATTATAGCCTGATATAGATTTTATCTAAAATAAAATAATTCACAACATTTTGGTTATTATTTGTCTGAAAATAGAAGTTACTATATATTTTTTAAAACAGAACACTGATTACCGTATTTTTTAGAGTATAAGATGAATTTTTTCCCCCTAAAAGAGGCTGAAAATTTGGGTGCATTTTATACTCCGAATGTAGCTTTTTTAAAGCTTTTTTTCAGCCCTAATAAGGTGCTAACGAGTGAAATTAGCGCCTCACTAGGGCTGAAAAAAAGCTTTTAAAGGACAGCTGATTGTCGGAGGGAGCAGCAATGAGAAAAGCAGGCAAAGCACAGAAGATCACTTCACTTATTAGCAACTCATTAGGGCTGGAAAAAAGGTTCGAATCTTTTTACTGCAGCATACTCACCCCTTTGGATACCGGTACATCTAAATGAGGCTTGGAAGAGTAAAGACAAACAAAATGGAGTCTGTGCTTCAAAAACAATTTCTCAAGGAATGGAAAATCTACTTCTTCCCAATGCAACACATTCTGTTGCAAATTGTGGCTATTTTCTTTGAATTTTCTCATTTAAGTATGCCCTTCAACTTTTCTGAAGAGCAGATAATTTGCTAATATTACTGCTCCAAGTTTCCAGAATAGAAATAGCATCCAACATACTGGTTGGTGATATCAGATAGAGTTTAGATAGGAAAGTGTACTCCTTTTTGGTCCAAATAGACTTCTCACTTGCTCTCAATAATGATTGTAATGATTCTAAGTGATTGTTAATCAGTGTGGCCTCACTTAGAATACATAGTCCAGGGGATAAAAGCGCATGCACTCAAAACCAGTAAACTTATGTGCTGAAGCTGATCAGATGAATACCTAGTAGGCAGAATTTTTTTTCCTATTTTCCTCCCCAAAAACTAAGGTGCATCTTATACTCCAGTGCGTTTTATAGTCAAAAAATATGGTAATCTAGATTAAGAGGTATCTAGATTAGAATTACCATTATGCTTTCAGTTTTGATAGTTGTATCCCAAAGTTCATATGCCTCAATATGGATGTGTATGCAAGTAGTCCTCGACTTATAACCACAGTTGAACCCAAAATTTATGTTGCTAAATGAGACATTTGGTATGTGAGTTTTCCCCATTTTATGCTCATACTTGCCATAGTTAAGTTAGCAACATGGTTGTTAAGTGAATTTGGTTTCACCATTGACTTTAGTTTAGTTTAGTTTAGTTTATTATTTATAGGCCGCCCTTTTCCCTGAGGGGACTCAGGGCAGCTTACAATTTATAGGGAAGGGGATACAAGACAATAAAACAATAAACATGAAAACAGTGCAAGTAAAAATAAAACACAACATTCATCATTCGGGTGGGGGCAGATTACGATCTTTATCCCCAGGCCTGATGGGATAGCCAGGTCTTGAGGGCTGTGCGGAAGGTCTGGAGGGTGGTGAGGGTATGAATCTCCACAGGGAGATCGTTCCAAAGGGTCGGAGCTACTACTGAAAAGGATCTCCTCCGCATAGTTGCCAGTCGACACTGACTGGCAGATGGAACTCGGAGGAGGCCTAATCTGTGCGATCGAATAGGTCGCAAGGAGGTAATTGGCAGGAGGCGGTCTCTCAAGTACGCAGATCCACTGCCATGAAGGGCTTTATGGGTGGTAAGTAGGACCTTGAAGCGCACCCGGAGATCAACAGGTAGCCAGCACAGCTCGCGGAGGATGGGTGTTATGTGGGCGAACCGAGGTGCGCCCACAATCACTCGCGCGGCCGCATTCTGTACTAGCTGAAGTCGACGGATGCTCTTCAAGGACAGCCCCATGTAGAGCACGTTGCAGTATTCCAGCCTAGAGGTCACAAGGGCCCGAGTGACTGTTGTGAGAGCCTCCCGGTTCAGGTAGGGTCGCAACTGGCGCACCAGGTGAACCTGGGCAAATGCCCCCCTGGTCACAGCCGTCAGATGGTGGTCGAAAGTCAGCTGTGGGTCCAGGAGGACTCCCAAATTGCGAACCCTGTCTGAGGGGTATAAAATTTGACCCCCCAGCCTGAGTGATGGAACACTAACCAAATTATTGGGAGGGAAACACAACAACCACTCGGTCTTCTCCGGGTTGAGTACAAGCTTGTTAGCCCTCATCCAGTCCCTAACAGCTTCAAGACCCCGGTTCATCACGTCCACCGCTTCATTGAGTTGGCACGGGGCGGACAGATACAGCTGCGTATCGTCTGCATATTGGTGGTATCTTATCCCGTGCCTCCGAATGATCTCGCCCAGCGGTTTCATGTCGATGTTGAATAGTAGGGGGGATAAGACCGAACCCTGCGGCACCCCATATGTTAGGGGCCTAGGGGTCGATCTCTACCCCCCAACTAACACCGACTGTGACCTGTCCGAGAGGTAGGAGGAGAACCACTGTAAAACAGTGCCTCCCACCCCCACCTCCCGCAGTCGTCGCAGAAGGATACCATGGTCGATGGTATCGAAAGCCACTGAGAGATCAAGGAGAACCAGGATGGAGGCATGGCCTCCATCTCTGGCTCTCCAGAGATCATCGGTCAATGCGACCAAAGCGGTTTCTGTGCTGTAACCAGGTCTGAAGCCGGACTGGAAGGGGTCAAGGTAACTGGCTTCCTCCAAGGACCGTTGAAGCTGGAAGGCCACCACCTTCTCAACAACCTTCCCTACGAAGGGGAGGTTGGAGACTGGACGATAGTTGTTGAGTACAGCTGGATCCAAGGATGGTTTCTTCAGGAGGGGTCTCACCACCGCCGCTTTAAGTGCGGCGGGGAAGTGCCCCTCCCGAAGGGAGGCGGCAACAACCGCCTGGATCCAGCCTCGTGTCACCTCACTGCTGTTAGTAACCAGCCAGGAGGGACACGGGTCCAGTACGCAGGTGGAGGCACTCACAGCCCTCATGGCCTTGTCCACATCACTTTGCTTGTCTGAAGGTTGAAAAAGGTGATCACATGACCCAGCACACTTGAATCATCATAAATATGAGTCATTTGCCAAGGATCTGAATTTAGATTTGGATTTTGAGCTTGGGAATGTCGCAATAGTTGTAAGTGTGAAAACCATCATAAAGCACTTTTTTCAGTGCTGTTTTAACTTTGAATAGTCATTAAATGAACTGTTCTAAATTGAGGAATACCTATATTATGGAAAATCACTGACTGATGATTTCATGGGCTGGATAACAAAGGTATGAATATACATTTCTATTCATTCTCTTCTAAAGAAAATGCAATGTGTTATATGACTTAAAATGAGTTACATGACTCACAAGAAAGGAAGAAATGTTGAGAAAGTAAGACATTTTCAAATTGTATAATTGTATTGTATATATTTTATATATTTTCCCAAGCCTTCTGTTTGTCTATATATTTCCAATAGAGACAGAGTTAGGTAATGCCAAGTTATACCCAGGAAGAATGTTCACATTTTAAAATAAAATAGGAACCAAATTGCTCATTTATCTGTTTCGATTGTTCTGTTGTGCACAAGTTCATTGTAGCTCATTCTTTTGTAATTGATCTTATTTCTTTTTATTATGAATAGTTATTACCCCGAGTCGGATATGACAGATAAGTAATGGCACCTAACAAGAGTATTATATATACGTAACTTAATATACTATATGTAAGTTAAATGATAATTATGAAAATTGCAGTCCGACATATAAGGAGAATATTTATTTGAGGAATGTTGGATTTACTAGTCAGCAAAGTGAGTCACCATTTGATTTTCCATTTGATTTTAATTAAGAACTAGACTTTTAGGAGCTTATCAGAAAAGGCAATGTATGTGAGTATGTGCATGGGAGAGAGCAAGAAAAAGAGAGAGGAAGGAGGAGTAAAAATATAATTCTGATTATTGACTCTAATTGTACAATGCAGTGATATGACATTTTCATATCTAAAGGAATAATTAAGTAGAATTATCATTTCTAGGAAAAGAACAGATGCATTCTATATTAACATCATCAGGGAATTTAGCCAAAAACCAGAGCCTATTCCTTTTTCTGATTTATTTTTAATTTCACATGTTCATGTTTTGTATGAATCATAAGAATTTGTAACAAGATAACATATAATAAAGCAACATAATGCAATGTAACGTATTGCCACCTGAAGTCAAAAGTACATTCAAAAGAATTTCTAAGTCACTAGATTTGAATTAATCTTCCATCAAACTTCTAACAAAGATATTTTACATTGAAAATACCTTTATACTTGGAAGCATCACTGTATAGAATATTTATGCAATATTAACCCAGGTTGACAGAAAGTACAGACTGGAAAGGAGACCACATAGGCACATATCTTTTTATTAAGTATTCAATCAGTGCATAATACACAACAGTCTGGATCATTCTATTACATAAAAATAAATAAAAATGTAAATATAAATGGTATATAGATATAGTATAGGTCATGAATAATATCGAACATTATGTACAAAGATGACGTGAACGCTATTTTATGCAACATATCCATCTACCAGCATAGCTTTAAGCAACTTGAGAAATGGCTGTAGTCAACATTGTTATCTGAGCTTCAGAAAAATGTTACAATTATGTGAGTCTGTTTGCTCCCTTTCACTTCTGAGACATTCGCCTTGAGTAGATTTGAAATAATGCCTAGCATTTTTAACCCTTAGTTACCTAGAATTGGCAGCACTGTTCATGAAAATAATAGCCAGATTCTCTCATGCTTTTTCTTCAAGGCTTGAGATTTTGTCAGTGAGTCTAAGAATGATGGTGTAAAAAATACAGAATCTGAAAGCAACTTCTTGAGAAATTGAATGTATTTGATTGGCAAAGATTGATTATCAAGGTTTAAAAACCTTATGAAGATTTATTTAAGTGTATTTCTGGATAAATTAAAGAGATTTTTTGATTATTTATAGTCAAATCAGTGTTAATAAAATGAAATAAAATATCTGTCAGATATTTTCTTATAAATATGAGAACCAATATAGTGTACTGATTAAGGGAGGGATGACAAACTCAAGGCCTGCGGGCAGGATCTGGCCTATGAAGTGCCTAGATCTGTCCTGTGGGGCTGGCCTGGAAATAGTAAAGATCCAGACCGTGGTGCCTCTGCTAGCAATAATGGGGCATGGGAGCCCTGCATACAGCCCCCCCATGCCCCGTTTTGGCCGGGCAGGATGCTGCAGGAGGGATCCATCCCATCTGGCCCTTGAAGAAATCCAGTTCCCAACTCCTATTCAAATTCCCCTTCAATAGTGACTCCCGCTTAAATTTTCTTCCCAGATTTAATCTGTTTAGAGATAAAACTGGGAGACTTCCCTATATATTATCTTGAATGCATATTAATTGGGTTACACATGCAAATGGTCTTCTCTGTTTCATCACTGTTTAATGACCACCCACAAAAACATGGTATGCATGTTCTCCTAATTGATGCATCCAATGAAGCAGATGTAGCCTGTGAAATTTCATAGCAGAATAAATTAAATGTTTTCATAGCATCATAGAACTCTGGTATTTTTGCTGCAATATGGATATTATTTTCTTAGAAATTAGATTATATGAATATTCTAACTGTTGTGGCCCAGCAGGATCCGTTTGAGCTGCTGATGGACTTGGATAGCGAGGAAACATATGAGTCTGCCCTGGAAAATGTGGAGGACCCTGGGCAGGGTTCAGACTCAGAGCAGGGACCAGAGAGGCTGGTTGGCCACCAGGAGGTGCCTGAGGCATGGAGCAGTGGGGAGGATCAAAGGCAGTTTGTTCCTGATGCTAGATTGAGAAGGGCTGAGAAATGGAAGCAGCAACTCCGTAGGCAGACTCACAGAAGATGATTAAGCACAGGTGGTTGTTGATTGGCCCCTCCCAAGAGAGATTATAGGTGAGGCGTTGGGAGGGAACATTTGCATGAAACAACCATTCGATTTAGTAGTTAAGAAAATCTATCTATGTATTCTAGCCGTGTCTGTTCGTTTGAATTATCTGCGTTGCTTCATTTGAATTATCTGGGTTACTCTATTGAACCTGAGTTGCCTGGGCCCTCAGCCAAAGGATTCGTTATCTTAGTAATTGAACAGTGGCAAACAGCCAAGCCTGTGTTCTGGTTTATTCACAGGCCGAGGGGTCAGAACAACTAACTATGAATGTGAGTTCTGTATGAAAAGCTGTTTTTCTCACAAAATGCTGTTGCAAGTTAGACATGAGATTTGATGACAAAAAATTTGAAGGACAATATTTTGACAACATTGTTATGATGGCCTACTACACACATGTACAAAGTGGGCTGCTGCTCTGTATATAAATTATAGAGCAATTTGAGAGTAATATAAAAAGTGAAGTTTTAAGAAACTTGAAAACCAAATCTCAGCACAATATTCATTGAAACTGACATAGGCTATGTGCTCCAAATAAGTAGCATTAAACAATCGTGTTTAAATCCTCAAATTCAGTAATTGTTGGAAGAGCATTATTCAAATTTCACAAATAAATTAGGACTGAACAATTAAAATAATCACTGATCTTAGATTTCCATCTTTCTCTTTTCATTTAAAAACTATATTTCAAAAAGTCTTTTGTGCCACAAAGCTATTATCTTAATCCTTGAAATCTATATATAAATAAAAATTTTGATTTCTTATTTAATTATATCATTAAACTAAGTCTCAATGTCTAAATTGTTATTTAAACTATTCCTAACAAATGGTACATACAAATATTTCATTGGGTCACTGTGACTTTGTATATATGCTTGGAAGATTTGTTAACAATTAGAAGAAATTATGTGTAGTTATAACCAAAATTAAAAATAAAATAATTTTCTTCAAAAACAAAATAAGTGTTGTAATCCTGATTTTATGATGTATCCTAAATATGCCTTTTCCCATTATATAACACAACTAGCTGAATACCCGTGGTTTGCTATGAAGCTATGTGATTGACACAGCTTGAAAAATTAATGTGTAATTACCATCAACCTCTCTTCTCCCCTTTTCTCCCTCAGGCTTGCTCCACAGAAGACCCACCTATCATATCCCCTTCTCTCCCTCAGGTTTGCCCCACAGAAGCCCCACCTATGTTTTCACCTTCTCTCCCTCAGGCTCCTCTCCAAACTCCCAGCCAGTAGGCTGGATGAGTCATGCGCTGGCCATTCCCACATCCATGTCTTCAGGTTGGGAGAGGGAGTAGAATATCTAACTCCTTAGCATCAGAGTGTGTTAATAATAATATTCAAAATACTAATGCTTTGATGGTCATTTTTAAAAATCTAGAAGCCAAGAGGAACATACGTGCCAAATTTCAAGTTTGTAGGATTTACCGTTCTGGAGATTACATGATTCCTGCATGAATGTTTTTACATTTATATAGATGAAAGATTTTGCAGAAAGAGTAAATTGTATAGCATGGTCCTATTTTTAAGCATGTATGTTTTGTATATTACTCTTTATATGAAACAATCATGTTCTTGGTCACATGAATGGGAACATTTCCTTATCTCATAAAACTTCTCCTCTAACAGAAGAGAAAGAAACTATTTTAATTAATTTTCTTCTGATAGATGGAAGGATAGACAGGGGCAAGTAACACAACATGCATTGTGATGATATACCCTAAGTCCTTATATACTTATTACAAATTAGATTTTAGATTTAGATTTTATTTATTATTTATAGGCCGCCCTTTTCCCTAAGGGGACTCAGGGCGGCTTACAATTCATAGGAGGGGGAGTGCAAGACAAAACCGCCTTCTGCCAATTACCTCCCTACGACCTATAAGATCCCATAGATTAGGCCTCCTCCGCATTCCATCGGCCAGCCAATGTCGGCTGGCAACCACAAGGAGGAGGGCCTTCTCAGCAGTAGCCCCGACCCTTTGGAACGAGCTCCCCGTGGAGATTCGTACCCTCTCCACCGTCCAGGCCTTCCGCACTGCCTTGAAGAACTGGCTCGCCCGTCAGGCCTGGGGATAAGGATTTCTACCCCGCCCGAATGTTGCATGCATGTTGCTCATTATTTTATTATGTGTTGTTGTCTCAATGTTGTATTTCCCCTTTCCCTGGTTTTCTGTGAGCCGCCCTGAGTCCCCTCAGGGAAAAGGGCGGCCTACAAATGCAAATAAAACCTCTAAACCTCTAAACCTCTAAAACATAAGACAATACGTGAGTAAAAATAGAAATAAAATAATAAAACACAACAGTCATTCAACATTCGGGTGGGGCGGATTAGAATCTTTATCCCCAGGCCTGACGGGATAGCCAGATCTTAAGGGCTGTGCGGAAGGTCTGGACGGTGGTGAGGGTACGAATCTCCACGGGGAGATCGTTCCAAAGGGTCGGAGCTGCTACTGAGAAGGCTCTCCTCCGCGTAGTCGCCAGTCGGCACTGACTGGCGGATGGAACTCGGAGGAGGCCCAATCTGTGCGATCTAATAGGTCGAAGGGAGGTAATTGGCAGGAGGCGGTCTCTCAAGTACTCAGATCCACTACCATGAAGGGCTTTATGGATGGTAAGAAGCACCTTGAAGCGCACCCGGAGATCAACAGGTAGCCAGCGCAGCTCGCGGAGGATGGGTGTTATGTGGGCGAACCGCGGTGCGCCCACAATCACTCGCGCGGCCGCATTCTGGACTAGCTGAAGTCGCCGGATGCTCTTCAAGGGCAGCCCCATGTAGAGCACATTGCAATATTCCAGCCTAGAGGTCACAAGGGCTCGAGTGACTGTTGTGAGAGCCTCCCGGTTCAGGTAGGGTCGCAACTGGCGCACCAGGCGAACCTGGGCAAATGCCCCCCTGGTCACAGCCGACAGGTGATGGTCAAAAGTCAGCTGTGGGTCCAGGAGGACTCCCAAGTTGCGAACCCTATCTGAGGGGTGTAAAATTTGACCCCCCAGCCTGAGCGATGGAACACTGGCCAAATTATTGGGAGGGAAACACAACAGCCACTCGGTCTTGTCCGGGTTGAGTACCAGTTTGTTAGCTCTCATCCAGTTCTTAACGGCCTCAAGATTAACTGAGGGGAGCAGAGACTTTGATTTTTGGCTCGCTTGATTGCTTGTCTTTTATTTTTACTCTGGAATGGCTCCCAAATCTAAACAGAAGCGCTTCCTTAATAACATATCTCCAAAAACTGCTATGAAGCCGCTACCCTTGCCTCCTACACCCTCCACGGGAGATTTGTTAACACAAGAATTTCTTCTCAAAACGCTTAATGATTTCAGACAGGAAATTAATCAACTGATATCGGATTTATATGATCAATTTGATGCTAAAATTGCTCAGGCAAAGAAGGATATGATCGGAGTAATGACAGTCATGACAGATTATATTGCTGAAACGGAGGACAAATTGGAACTTTTGGAAGAAACTAATCTTAATTTGATATCCAAAATTCAAACGTTACAACAGGAAATTGAAAATGCTCAAAAACAACTTGTCATGATAAATTATAATAAGACTGCCTTTGCCATAAGAGTTAGAGGATTGCGTGAAAACCAACAGGAGAATTTGAAACAGATCTTCTTTGAGGCTTTCAGCCGCTTGGTGGGAAGTCCGGGATTTAACTTTGATTGGCAGATTCAAAGAATTTACCGCCAGAATTCGTGGGTAGCAAAACAGCGACAGCTTCCGAGGGACATAATTATATACTTTACCACAAGGGAATCCAGAAATGAGATAATACAGAGGCTTTACAGCAAGAGGTTGAGAATTGATAGACAGGACTTGATTGTTTTTAAAGAGATACCATCTCAAATATTAAGAACAAGGAGAGAGTACGCTTTCTTAACCGAAGAACTCAGAAATTCTCAGATTCCATACAAATGGGAAGTCCCAGCTGGTATTACAGTTACATTTGGCAACCAAAAACACCGCATTAATTCTGTCTGTGAAGCCCGAGAATTTTACTACGAGACCCTGAAGGCGGGACTTCCTGATTCATCCGGACCTGGAGAGAGACAAGGAGAAGGAGAAGACAAACAGCGAGACACGTGGCTACAAGGCGGAGGGTGTTGCTTTCCTCTTCCGGAAGGGCAGAAGACTAAAGAATAAAGACTTAGCGATGTTCTTAAAGCTTTATGATTTCCGTCTGGGATAAAATGGAAAAGTTGTATATCGATGATGAGACATGGAGACTGAAAGAAGCGTTGCTGATTGTGGACACATATTGTATATAAGATTTGTCTGAACTCTAACTCAAATTGCGCATGAATTATTTTCCTAGGCGAGGAGAGCGGAGATTGCGATCTTTTTGAGTTGTGGTCTGGGACGAACGGAGTTGGGAGGCGCGTGGGAGAGGGAAGGGTAGCGAAAGCTTAATTAGACTACCTGGGGCTAGAATGCAAGCTGATGTTTGTTTGAGTTGCTATTTCAATATAAGGTCAAGAAAGATTGGTCGGAGAGTCTTCAGGAAAGTGGAGTAAATATGGGAGGAGCAATGGATGCGGATAAAATATATATGTGGATATGGATAAAGGCAGGGTGGAAGGTAAAAAAATTTACATGTGGAGGTGGGTAAGGATAGAAAGGGAGGTGTTGGAAATGAAAAATGAAAGAAGTACTTGAGTTTAATGGTTTTATAGAAAGGTTTGGATATTCGGATAAAAAAGAGATAAATTAAAGGTCTGAATAGATAGACAAAGCAATGAGACTTTTAGTTGGGGAATCCTAATTGATCAACTTACCTGGCTCTAATACAGTTTGAAACCCTGCAAGTAGTAAAATAACCGAAATTTGGAATGAGCTACATTGTTTAAGATTTACAGATAATGGGAAGCTGTGTTAACGTAGTGGGTTTATTGACCCTTCTTGTTCTCCTTTCTTTTTCTGTGTGTGTGTGTTTTTTTTTTATTTTGTATTTTTTACTATTCTCTTTTTTTTTCTTTGGCTTTACTTTTATTTTATTTTTTTAATTTTAAAGTTAGCTGGCCTTATTATACTCAAATGCTTGTTAAAGAATTATGCCGGGAATGGGACCTGCGAAGCCGTAAGGGGGTTAGGGAGGGGGGATTATAGGGGGGGAGGGGGGAGGGTGGAATTACAGTTTCAATTCTTAGAACAATAAGAATTCACTTGTATACTGCGGCTCGTTTTTCTTTTTTCTTTTTTTCTTTTTCTCTTTTATTTTTTAACTGAAATGTATGGATACACCAAAGCGAGGAGAAGAGGGAAAGAGGAGGGAGAAGTAAAGAGGGAGTGAGAGGGAATGTAAGGAGGGTGAGATGGAGGGAGGGGGAGATGTCTGAGGGGGAAGGGAAGTAGAAGAGGGGAATGCTGGAGGGGGGAAATGAAAGTTGGAGGGGGAGAAGAGAGGGTGTATGGGGGAATGAAGTGTCATGTTGGGGTTTTTTTTTCTCTTTTTTTTACGCACAGTATATAAGTGATTGTATAAAATGAAAATGAAAATGAAATAAATAAAATGTATTCACAAAAAGACCCTGGTTCATCACGTCCACCGCTTCATTGAGTTGGCACGGGGCGGACAGATACAACTGAGTGTCGTCCGCGTATTGGTGGTATTTTATCCCGTGCCTCCGAATGATGGAACTTACTTTATAATGTTTTAATGTTAACCATGTTTACTTGGAAAAACCCATGCTTCTTTCTGTGCAGTTACCTATACTCCCTGGAAAATATTTTTCATAGGGCTTAGAATCCTCTTTCAGAACATATAAATTGCAGGGAAAGAAGGAAATAATTTAAAATTCTTTGCCCTGATTTCAGTTTTTACTTAAATTTATTAAGGTTCCATGACAATGAAATAGAAACAATATTCTTCTGGAATATTTTATAGGATTTTCTGAAAACTTCCATCCAAATACTAAGTGGGCTTGACTCATCTTAGTTGTGACCTGTCACATAGCTTGAAATTCATCCTGTCTTTAATGGTTATGGAAGCTTTAATGGCTGATTGTTCTGTGGCAAGTCCAGTGATATAATGACCTTCATCAAGATATTGTACAAATTGATATGCTTTTACTTGCAATCAGAGAGAGTAAAGTATAACTAGTCCTTCTCCTTTCATGTCATCCTTCAGGTATAGAGGGTAAAAGGAATTAGAAAAAATGCTCTATTATTTATAAGGGATGTTTAAGTAAAAAAGTTCATCTATTTCTAAACAGTAATCCAAAGAGAGCATGGATAGGATGGTTCATTGATTTCTTTTCCCCCTCATTGTAAGTATCATATCACCATTTTCCATAAAGCCAATTAATCATTCACCAACTACATGTTATAAAATGTCATATATTTATGAATCTGCCATTCCTACATTCCTAGGCTGATTTTGCCTATTGATTGATAGATGAATATTTGCTTGAATATGCAGTAGCTGTATCCCCTGACCAATTCTTGAAGAGGCTTGCAGGATGATTGGACAGTCTGGAAATAAGCCAGAAAAGCATCATTACAGAAACCCTCTCATACATGTAGGGTTCCCTTATTGTCTTCAAGACATTAACAAAAGGCTTTGTACTGTAACTGTCCAGTAATTCAGGAGTACTTTAGAAATACATATAAATGCATTTCTAAATACATATACTCACATGGCCAATACCCTAAACACTTAACCGCTCTTCTAAAATTTGAGGAGAATGGAGGCAAAAAAAGTGATTATATCATTTCTAAAAGTCTTAAAAATGCCTTTTATGAATTAAAATCCAGTCAAGTGATACTAATATCCAAGTGACTATTTGAGTTGCCACATTTTTATATCTATAGGACTTCTTATAGTAAAACAACTACTATACATGTATTTCAGAATGTGAAAAACTAAGAATATATTATTCAGAAGTGGAATTCAAAAGTTCCACGTAATATTTGCATGTTTACACGTTATTCCTCTGGGAATTTGAGGATTTATAGGGTATTATCTGAACTATGTAAGAAGTATCAATATGTATTTTGCAAACTAGTGCCTTGAGAATTTTTTTTCCCAATAAAATAATTTGGAATGTCAAGAAGTTATAATAACCCTACCATTCAAATATTTATTATTATTATTAACAAATTAAATATATTGAATACATGAAACACTGCATAATCCATCTGTTCAAGTGTGGGTGTTATGAACAGCATGAAATGTTCTATTTCATTAGTTCACAAATAGTTTTATTTTTTTTAAAAATCCATCAGCAGCAACAGCTTGTCTTTGACATAGCAGGCTGGTCTGACTTTGGAATCTAGGCATAATTTCAACCAAGATTGTCACAAAGCTTCTGAGTTGAACTGATATACATATTATATTCTGAGGAAGGAAGGAAGGAAGGAAGGAAGGAAGGAAGGAAGGAAGGAAAGAAATCTTCACCTGTGAAAGGGCAAAATGCTATGGGATAAAGAAAGACTGTGAAGATAATGGGAATGTCGACAGAGATTTCTTTATTATAGGATGCTCTGTGTGATATTATAATGCACATATCTCCCCTTATCACTCAGTATATTTCTCTATCAGAAATCCTTAGAAAAACAGACAGAAATATTTTTCCCCATAGGAGGGACTCTACAAATAAGAGTCTGTTTATAATAACTGGATAATTGGTTAACCATAATGCTTGCTCAATATACAGTGTAGATTTCCATTTTTAAATTGAATTCAATGTTACATACCAGCACAGCCACAGGGATAGTAACAGTAGTTTTGAATGCAGGGGTGAAATCCAGCAGGTTCTGACAGGTTCTGGAGAACCAGTAGCAGAAATTTTGAGTAGTTCAGAGAACTAGTAATGGAAATTTTGAGTTGTTCGGAGAACTGGCAAATGCCACCTCTGGCTGGCCCCAGAGTGGGGTGGGAATTGAGATTTTGCAGTATCCTTCCCTTGTGACGCCTACCAAGCCACACCTACAGAACCGGTAGTAAAAAAAATGAATTCCACCACTGTTTTGAATGCATAGGAATAAAAAAGGGAGGGGAAGATATGTATAGGGTTCTAGTAGCTACTCACAATGGAGGGCAGGTTGCAAGCTACAGAAATACCAGAACATTATGAGTCCCAATATACAAGGAATTTACATTCTTTAGGCTCAATCAATATTAGCAAATTTTAGAAAGACTAGAAATTAAATCTTACAGAAGGAGTAGGTTTAGTCTACAGAAAAAAATAATATAAAGATATTTGTTCTTAATGGCATTCTTCAAACACCTAGAGGGATGTCATGCTCAAGGAGATCATATTCTGTGTGAGGAATATGGAATAATGGATTTAAGGTCTATGTCAGTTTTAGAAAGTCAAAACACTTCCTAACAGCAAAAGCAATTCAACAGTGAACAAATTACCAGAAGATGTTGGACTCCACTTCATTGAATATATTCAAGCTGATGCTTCACTAAGCAGATAATTTGATGGTCTAAATAGCCGTTCTAATAGTACGATTGTAATTACCTTTTATTTTTTAAAAATGTGTACACCGTCACATTATAAGATTGATCTAGTTGTAGTTATTAAAATATTGCTTTCTTTTAGTTTTTTAGAATTGCATCTTTATTACTTTATATGATAGCAAACATACACAATCTTCCTTCTCTATCCTCATAGTCAGAAGTATCTTCTGTTAACGTTTTTCTGAAGTTTAAAAACCATGTCCTCAAAAAATCTAAAGACCTGAGTATCTTTCTTAGCCCAATTCAAGAAGCTGCATGTTGTATTTATTTTTTAAACTACATAATTACAAAACTACTACATAGCATGGTAGAATAGCTAATACTTAGTTTGGTTCTTTGACATTTCCCAGCTTCTGTAATCTGAGCAGTAATGTAAATAAATCATAATTTTAATTTGAATTACATTTGAGAATCTTGTTTGTTCCTCTTAAAAATATATTTTCAGTATAAATGGTTTCATATTTTTGCTCTGCTTTCATCACAAGATATACAAAAACAAATATAAAAATAAAAGAACTTAATGTTTGAATTCACTGGTGAGATGAAAGAAAGACTGATCAAATGAGCAATCATGCCAATCATTACCATATCATATAATGCCCATTCATCTGTGCAAGCTGAAAACAATAATTAGATGAAGTTTTAATTCTGACAATAAACAAAGCCCTCAAATAATTTATTTCTCTAGACTTTGAGGTGCTTCTAGTAGTATTTCTGTGGCTACATTGGCAAAAATAAGAAGAGGAGGAGGCTTTCATTATTTATGCAAAATATAATGTTGCAAGGATCATGAAAGGAAAAAAGGAATACTAGATTTCACCAATTTCACAGTTATAATTGCAATCCAGACTTCACTGGTCATTCTAATGACAGTGGCTGTGTGGATTTTTGTTTTCATTTTTCAAAGACTGCATTAGCTACCTGACTTGATCAAGTGAAACATTCATTTTATGGACGAGATCAGGAAGTTAATTTCTTATAAACTGCCTGATTAACCAATGATTAACTGCTGGATTCATGCAAGAATATCACCATTCCTTTTGCACAAAACGTCTCTGGTCATACCTGTCTGAAATTTGGCATGGCTGTTCTGCACTGTAGGAATTGCATGGCTGCAAATTAAATTATACTCTGTTGTCTAGAGAAACATTATAGACACATTTTTTAAAAAAAACTCAAATGTTAAAGGAGAATTCTCAACAATGTCTCCTTGGTTTAAAAATTATCCCCAGGAAAAGTGGCATAAAAATACTGGCCACTTTTAACAAAGAAAGTAGCTAAGGGATTTGATGCAAATACTACTTGATCTATTCCTAACAAGGGTATTATCAGCCAGTTTTGCATGATTCATGAAAATCAGTTTTTAAAAAGTTAATACAAAACAAGTTCACCAAAGAGTAAAGGAAAGATGTTGAGGGACACAGAACTGAGAATGATAGATTTTAAATTGGGATATATAATTCTGAATCAACTTTGGCAGCTTGGCAAGGAGTTGATGTCAAGGCTTTGTAGAGATACTGTGAAAAAAGTGGCTTCCCTTCTCACCCCAAGTTGTAGTTTTGGCTGACAACTGAGTTGTTCTCCATGCCATTGTCATTTGTTTATGCTCAATATAGTTGGTGCACCACTGGACCTCTGAGTAGTTGCAACTGTGGGACGTGAAGTGGAAATAATTCAGAAGGTAAAAGTATTTTTTTTAAAATATATTTTATTCATTTTCACATTCCATTTACAATCACTTATATACAGAGTATTGCTATAAGAAAAAATAATAATAATAATAATAATAATAATAATAATAATAATAATAATAATAAAAAAATAAAAAAAATAAAAAAGAAAACACAACTCATCATTCACAACCCAACCTGACACTTCCATCCTCCATACACCCCATCTACCCCCTCCAACTTTCCTTTCCTCCCTCTAACACTCCCCTCCTACTTCCCTTTCCCCTCAAACCTTCCTTCTCCCCTTACTCCCAACACGCCCCTCCTTACATTCCCCTTACTCCTTCCTTACTCCTCCCTCTCTTTCCCTCTACCTCCCTCCTTGGTGTATGCCTTTATTCAAGTGTTGTTTAATCTGATAAAAAGTAAAATAAACCAAGGAAAAAAAAATATAAAGAAAGAAAAGAGAAAAAAAAAAGGAAAAAAACAACAACCGTATATAAGTGCATTCTTGTTCTTATTGAGACTATGTTAACACCCACCCACCCACCCCCCATAAATCCCCATCCCTAATCCTCCCGACTTCCCGGGGCCCACACCTCGCACTGCCTTCTATCTAAAGTATCTTGTGTTCGTATGGATTAAAAATAAAAGTAATATATTAAGGAAAGAAAAACAAGAAAAAAGAAAGAAAAGAAAAAGAAAAAAGAAAAAAGAAAAAGGAAAAAAAAAGAAAAAGAACTCTTGTGTTAAGCTCAGCCCCCCATCTTTATCTATGCTTAAATAGTGTAAGTCATTCTATCTATATTTTATTCTCGTCTCTTACTTCTTTGTTATTTACCCCAACCTCCTGTAGACTCTCCCGTTCCTCTTCCTTAACCTTGTATTCAGATAAACATTTGTACAAATTTGTATAGACATCAATATATAATCTAGCTCAAAAATAATCCCTTCTAGTAAAATTTAAGCAGCGTGGATCATTCCACATATTCAAATATTACTTTACAGAAGAATAATCAAACTTTCCCTTCTAATAGGATTTAAACAGCGTAAATAATCTTTCTTAACCTTATTTTCAAACAGTAATTCAAAATAATCTAACCAAACTTTCCCTTCTTAGTAAAATTTAAGCAGCGTGGATCATTCCACATATTCAAATATTACTTTACAGAAGAATAATCAAACTTTCCCTTCTAATAGGATTTAAACAGCGTAAATAATCTTTCTTAACCTTATTTTCAAACAGTAATTCAAAATAATCTAACCAAACTTTCCCTTCTTAGTAAAATTTAAGCAGCGTGAATCAAGTATTACTTTACACAAAATCAGTTTACATTCTATCTTGAGATGATCCCGACCGGCTTTCCCTTCTAATAGGATTTAAACAACGTAAATCATTCCGCATGCATTTTACCCTCATCCCTTGCTTGTCTGATATTTACCACTATCAAATTTATGCAGACATTAGTTTAAGATCTAGCTCAAAATAATTTCACCAAACTTTCCCTTCTAATAAGAATTAAATAGCATGGATCATTCCACATATTCAAATAATACTTTCAACAAGAATCAGTTAACCTTCTGTTTTAAAAATAATCTCGTCCAGCTTTCCCTTCTAACAGAATTTAAACAACATAAATCATTTTGCATCCTTTTACATATATACATTCAATATCACCCCACCAATATACGTAAATCATTCCGCATGCATTTACCCTCATCCCTTGCTTCTCTGATATTTACCACTATCAAATTTATGCAGACATTAATTTAAAATCCACTCAAAATAATTTCACCAAGCTTTCCCTTCTAATAAAAATTAAATAGCATGGATCATTCCACATATTCAAATAATACTTTCAACAAGAATCAGTTTACCTTCTGTTTAAAGTAATCCCTTCTAACAGAATTTAAAACAACATAAATCATTCCGCATTCATTTTACATATATACAATCAGTATCACCCCACCAATAAGTTCCGCTTTTTCTACCGGAGAGAGGTCGCAAACCCCCATTCAGTCCACAACTTTGGCAAATATTTTAAAATGTCTAAATCCTCGATCTCCGCTTTTCTGCTTCTCCGAGGGAGGAAAGGCTACCCCCTCCATCTTGCAGCCATGTGGTCTGTTGCTTGCCTTCTCCTTCAGCTTGTCTCTCCTCTTTTCCAAGTGAATCAGGAAGTCCCCGCCTTCAAAGTCTTGTAATAGAAATCTCGAGCCTCCGAAACAGAGTTAAGACGAAGTCTTTGATTCTCAAATGTGACCGTAATGCCGGCTGGGGCCTCCCATCTATATTGAATCTGTTGATTTCTAAGCTCTTTAGTTAAAAAAGCATAGTCTCTTCTTGCTCTCAACATCTGGAAAGGTATTTCTTTGAAGACAATCAAGTCCTGGTCATCAACTCGCAGACTATTATTATGAAACTTTTGCATAATCGCGTTTCTGGATTCTTTTGTGGAAAAATATATAATTATATCCCTCGGGAGCTGTCGCTGTTCCGCTACCAACGAGTTCTGGCGATAGATTTCCGAATCTGCCAATCAAAGTTAAGTCCCGGGCTTCCCACCACATGGCTGAAGGCTTCAACAAAGGTCTGTTTCAGATTCTCTCGCTCCTTTTCCGCGGAATCCTCTGACTCTTATTGCGAATGCCTTCTTATTAAAGTTTATCATCACGAGCTGTTCTTGAGTGTCTCTAATTTTTTGTTGTAATATTTGAATATTAGTAGTCAAATTAAAATTAGCCTCCTCCAAGCTTTCCAATTTATTCTCTATTTCAGCAGAATAATCTGACAGGGCAGACATGGCTGCAAACATATTCGCCTTCATTTGGTCAATTTTAGACTTTAAATCATCATATAGCTCCAATACAAATTCCTTAATTTCTTGTTTAAATCATTAAGCATTTGAAAGAAAAATTCCTGTGTTAAAAATTCTCCAGTAGAGGGCGTAGGAGACAAGGGCTGCGATTCCAGTATAGATTCTTTAGATTCTTTAGGCACATTTGTAGAGAGACGCTTCGATTTTGACCTGGGTGCCATTATAAATAAACAAATAAACAGCGCTTTCGCTCCCCTCTGTTTCCAAAAAAAAAAATTTATTTTGTTAAGGAGCGGTCTGCAGGAAGGTAAAACCGGCTAAGTACATCCCCTATCAGTCACCAACGGGGAGAAATCGCCATTTTGAAGTCCGTTTAAACAAAGAAGCCTCTAAGACAAATGGTGCTGGTGTTTAAGATAGTAATAAAAGCATAAATCTCACAGGGGTGGGACCCGCCCGTATTAATCCTAGCTTCAAACAACTTTGCTTTGTCCTGGGGGGGGGGCTCGCCTGTCTGGGGCTGCAAAAAAGGCAGCTGAGAAGAACTGGCTGGAGATAAAAGCTCCGCTCACGCTGGATCTAATCTCTGTCCACAGCCAAAAAAAGAGAAAGGCTGTGAATTACGAATAGACCCTAGCACACAGAGCTACTCCCTGCCCCTTTCTTAGCCAAAAAGGGGTGATATCTATGATCTTATTTAGATATACAGACCAGATCTCTGAGAGGAGCTCGGTTGAGCCCTCCTCGGCAACAGGCTCCGCCCCCCCCGGTCCAGAAGGTAAAAGTATTGATGAAAGATAATATTAATCTGCTTCCTCTATTTGGTTTTTTCTAGGAGCTAATCATGGGATCACATTAGACCCTTTTCTTAAGGAAGGTGTTTCAATATGAATTATTGTTGAAGAAAGTTCAATTAATCTAATCTAATTAATATAATCCCCCGTAATATCAAATTATAGGAATAATCTCTATAGTCTCACAAGATTATTTTATCAGCTGTCCTTCTGTAACTCTACTGGAAATTCAGTATATATAGTTAATTTCTGTGTTAAATTTGTTCAGTGTTCAGTACTATATCTAGCACAGCACTTATGTTATTTTATATCTTAAATACCTTATTTGTTTTCAGCATCCTTCATGAATTATAAAATGTAATCACATCTTCCTCAAACAAATTTTGCTAACCGAGGTAAAATATATAACAATGTTAAATGTGGAATTTAAAAATCTCTTTGTTATCTTTATTGCACATACATGGAGGAGTTGTATTTGACATTTTATAACAAAAATAAGAGTTAATTGCACCTTAGAAAATAAATTTATTTTGGCATACATTTTGTTGATCAGATTAACAGATTTTTAGTTTATAAATTTTGTTGAATAATGAGTAATTCATCATCAATATGTTATAAACTCCTTCACTATTTGAGTGGAGAGGATTTAATTCGTTCCATTTTGTATTTTCATTTTCCAAATTATTTGTCATGAAGCATTTTTGCTTGCACTCTGAATCTTGTACAGCTCTGCAATATGTATATGATAGGAAATGGACAATATGCTAATTATGACTCACTATCATTTTTGCAGGATACAAAAAGAAGTAATATCAATGTTATAGTCCCTTGAGACGTCAATTTAGTTAATTTACAAGTTAACATTAAAAAGATAATGAACATAAACATACCAAATGTTCTCTTTTAGCACTGAACAAACAAAGCCCTCTTTCTCTCTATGGTTTTCTATAAAAATTGAAATCAAAATTCCATAATTTCTAGACATTAGAGTTGCAGGTAAAAAGGGTTATTTATGCTAACTCGCTATTGTATCATTACAAGAAATTGCATGTTGTGATGGAATGTTTCATAAAACATGTTGGAAGTCTTTTATTCTAACACCCTGTCTAAGGCAAAAGTCAATTAAGACAATTAAGATATTTATGTTCCAAAATTATTTCAAAATTAATGTAAAAAGAATAGGAAAAATAGATGCATAAATGCTAGCAATGTACTCTCTGTCTCTGTGCATGTTTTTCCTGAAAAGGAGATCCACTGAATTTAAGTACGTGTGCAGATAATAGCAGCATATATCCATTAATCAATTCTTTGTCCCCTTTAAAATTATGAAATAAATAATTCCATATTCTTTTATATAGTTATGAACTACAAAAAATTTAAAAGTAATTTGCAACAACTTGTTATAGCTTTATACTTTTCCTTCAAATAATGGCCTTGTGGATGGAACAGAAACCAGAGTGTGAAACCAGAGTGTGTTTGATAATAAACAAATGTAGACAATACACTCATAACATTTATAACACATTCTTGATGCAGTTACACAGATCATTTTGTTTCATTGCTTCTTTTTTATTTTTGTGATGTTATTACATAGTTTGATAGATGAGGCAAGGTAACAAATTTGTATACAGTTTATGAAAAGTCCTGTGGTTTCATGTATAAATGAAGATTTTGTCAGCCAATCCTGTCATCAACTGAATTGAAACAACAGCTCAGATAAATGGCTGTAAAGGTCCAGTTAATGTGGGAAACTTCAATTGTCCATATCATATGTATGGGTATATGGCATACTATTTTTGTTTTGACCAGTAGTTGAAGAAATAATAGGTACTTATCAGTTGAAGATGGAAAAAGAGCTCAGTGTATATGCAGAGAGATAACATAGAAGCATCCAAGCTCTATATTTCAGAAAGCCAACATAAATCTCAAGTTTGTTGCTTTATGAAGACTGTCCAATATAACTACTGTGAAGCATTAGTTGTAATATTGGCGGTGATATTTTCAAGGACTTGCAGGTCACCATTGACATTTGTGAATGTAATTGGCTTGTAGGCATCTTTCTTTAGATTGCTGAATGAGAGCAGCTTTCCTCTCACAATTG
>NC_045546.1:45763287-45773287 GCF_009769535.1 Thamnophis elegans
ACTTCTCTAGCCAAGTATTTCCTGCAGCTCTATGGTACTGGGTCATCTTTTCTTATAAAATGAGGTAAAAGGGGCACGGGGGGGGGTCCGTTTTCTTGCTTTAAAGTTTTAATATCTTCAATGATTGAGTATTGAGACAGAGAGAGAGGGTTAGACAGAGTGTCTTTTGTCTTGCCCCGGTTGGGGATTTCTTAAGCAAATCCACTGGGCTTTCAACATGAAGCCAGAAATCGTGACTTTTTAAAATGCCCGGGACACGGGACAAATTGTTATAAATTGTGACTGTCCCACTAAATCGGGACGTCTGGTCACCTTAGCATGAACCAACTGAAGGGCCAATATGATACAAATATAAATAAGAAATATGTATATAATATTGTTTGTGTGTAATTGGAAGAAAATGATAGCAGCAGCAAATACTAAAGCCTATTATTTTGTTTTAATTTCTCTAAGCAGAATGCTGTGTTTTACATTATAAATAACATTCTTCTCTTTCTGTATTTTGGTATATGTACAGTGGAATAAAACACTTATTATTTATAGTATCCAACTATTATTAATAAAAGTATTATATTTCCATAACTGGTCAGAAGCCATGGATATTTGTAAGAAGAAAATGATTTTTAAAAAAAATGACAGCTTGAATATGCATACAGAGCCCTTCCTATTTACATATATATGTGTGTGACCCTGCATAATACAAGAAACATAAAAGAATGTGGCTTTAATTTGCAGCCTTGAGTTTATATTTATTCTTCACCATGAATGCTCCTGACAGCAATATCTAGTATATGCTTAGATAGAACTAGTACTGTATCACTCTAGTTTGGTGTGATAGCACAGTGGTTAGAGTGCAGTACTGGCAGGCTACTTTTGCTGACTGCTGGCAGCCTGAAATTTGGCAGTTCAAATCTCACCAGGCTCAAGGTTGACTCAGCCTTCCATCCTTCCAAGGTCAGTAAAATGAAGATCCAGATTGTTGGGGGTAATATGCTGACTCTGTAACCGCTTTCCGTAAAGCACTGTGAAGCGGAATATAAGTCTAAGTGCTATTGCTATCACTCTATATCTACAACTTTTTGAATTCTTCAAAATTCTAAAACTTTGCTCCTTACCTTTTGGATTATTCAATTAGGCCTTGAAATATTAGTATATTGCTTTAGTTAGAAGTGAAGGCTGTTTCCTAAGTCACACTAAACAGTGTCTTAATTTATGACTATCCAACTGATTTAGTACAATAGTTCTGAAGAATGTTTTCAAGAGAGATATTTCCCGACATATGAAAGTGTATATTCAGTGGAAAATGCTAACTGGAACTGATGTATTTATTCCATCAAGTTAAAACTATTGAGCTTACTTTATAGAGACAGTCATTTTTGTGTTTCAATAACTGCTTTAGGTCATGGTATAATCATTGGTGAGATATGAAGTATGAAATACATTCCATGATTCTTAATTCTACTTTGGGGTGAATAATTTTGTGGATAAAAGTCAAGACAGGAAGAAATTAAAACATAGCTAAGTTCATACAGAAAATTTTTGCATAGATTTAGGAGAGCTAAATTATTAGGGACGTTGGTAAATTGGAGAGGAAACTGTCTATCCTCTAAAAGAGGGTAACACACATGCAGCTGAAACAGCACCTGAACAAGGAATCAAGTGGCTGAATTCTTAAAGAGATAATCAGATTACCCACATGTGCTCTGGGCGAATTGATGACAAGAACTATGTTTTTACAGTCAGCTTGTGGTTGGCTGGGACCTTCTTACCAAAGTGGGCAGTCATTTATCTTCTCTAATTTGCATGCTTTTGAACTGCTAGTTTAGCAGAAGCTGGGCCATTAACAGGAACTCACCCCATCCACATGGTGCTCAGGTCTCAAAACCTTGGCTGTCAAGTTTCCAACCATCACGCTCTCCTAAAAAAGCATACAAAAGACAAACTTTATTCAGCAATGAAAATTGGGTCTGTCTTGTAGGAGCACATGAATGATTACACTACTTAGTACAATGGCTCCTTTTGTCATTGCTTTAATGTATGGGTTTTGTCTTATATGGTTAAACACCATATACTATATCCAGAGGTGTGTTGCTCCCGGTTCAGCCTGGATTCATACAAACCGGTAGTGGTGTGGTGGGAGGCTCCGCCCACCTGCCCAGATGCTTCTGCGCATGCGCAGAAGTGTCACACATGCACAAGTGAACCCAGTAGTAAAAAAAATTGAAACCCACCACTGACTATATCATATGAAAGTGTTTTCTTTCCGGAATGTTCTTTTAAAACAGCTTATTGGTTACTTACATGATTGGTTACGTTCAAGAATATCTTGAAACAAGTACTAATGTACTTCTCTGCTTTCCTTGTACATGATGTGTTATGTTTAGAGGTCATTTTTAAAAAGGCCTCTATTTGGCCCTTCATGTTGCTAATGGCATGAACACCACACAATCCCATCCTTTTACAATAGCATCAATTTTTAAAATAATAGAACTGTACATTGTAAATTGTACATACATTTTATAAACAATGTCTCTGAGGAAAAACTGATTGGGATATGCCCAGCATATTCTATATTTTAAAGCTGAATTGAGCAGTTTTTACGAACATCATTGTACGACATGGTAATCCTATTATATTTCTGTGATTACTATGTTTTAGCTATAGGTGTAATCAATAATGAATTAAGTGCTATCTGTTCTGTCCCCCCTTCTCAGACTTGTTAACAAACGGCAAGCAGACAAACTTAAAAGGAAGTCTTTTATCAGTTCTCGGCTCCAACTGGCTGTGAGCCCAAAAATAACATAAAGTCTCTAACGAGATAACCAAATACCAAACAAAAACTCTTACAAGTATGCACTTCTCCAAGTGTAGCCTTGAATCAGGGTTACAGGAAACACAAAGCACTTATCCAAGTGTATCTTACATAACCACGACTGATGATCAAGCAATGTTGTCCGAACCACGGAACGTGACTCCTGCAACTAGGGCGTGGCACCATCCATTCTTTTATCACCCAAAGACCCACTGCATCGTTAATCTTGCATTCCGAAAAGACTCACAGAAGACTGCTGCTGAGTCACAATAGCTATCTATCTGTACTTACATGAATAGCTGATTTGATTTTTTTAAAAAAAATATTTAAATTCTGCAGAATAAAAAAATCTTTGATTTTTTTTTAATGAAGGTATTAATATTTTACTTACGCCAGCTCCAAACCCCTACTCTGATTGTGTATGGAAAACATGGTCTAAATGCACGTAACTGAAGTCAGTTTTAAATGTTAATGGGGGAAAAGAAAGAAAAAAAATAAGGTTAATTAAGAAAGGAATTTCAACCTCCGAAATCTACATTGGCTTAATGTAATAAAGGAGAGCTGAAATCAATTACTGGTGGAATGTCAAGGGTACAAAACTTATATGGTAATGATCACTATCTAGCCTTGATGTTAAGAAATCAAGTTGGAAAAATATGGCAAGGGCAGATTTAAATTTCATGACATGAATGACAGATGTGTGTACAAGCTACAAACTCTTTGTAAGAGGAATGATGACTAAGCAAGAAATCTTTCCTAGCTAAGTTTTAAAAGTGAATGTAAATCTTGTGCTAGCTATTTAATTCACACAAGATCTAGAAGTTAATATACTTAAGAAAGATTTTGCAAGATGATTCTAGAGATCCTAAATAATGTATTTTAATACAGCCAGCCACTTAATTATGAAAAACTGTGATAAATTTGAAGTAATTGATGGCAAAGTGTTGAACAAAGTAATTTTCTACCTTAGTTTTTGTGGAAGGAAGGAGGAAGGAAGGAAGGAAGGAAGGAAGGAAGGAAGGAAGGAAGGAAAAGGAAGGAAGGAAAGGGAAAGGGAGGAAGGAAGAAACTTCTGTCTGATAAGAATGTGTTTTTGAACATAAACAATTGATCTCAACTTCTTCCATTTAAATTGCTCTTGATTTATTTTAAATACATCTTCTCTACCTTATCAATCCTATGAAATGCACAGAAATGTGACATTGAAGCACATATTGCTTATTCTGAATTCTGAAATCCCAAGAAACTACTTTAAATATGATTCATGAGAACTCTTTAACAAGTACATGAAAAATGACAGAAATGTCATTTGAATAATTTATATTTTACATTATGCATTTACTTATAGTTTGTAGTGTACAAAATATTCTTGTATAAAATTCTGATTATTTAAATTAAAGGAAATTTTATTTTACAGAGTAATTATTTACTTATTTAAAAGGTATTTCATGTCAATATTTTAAGCTGCTGGCAAAGTTTGTTTTTGCAACTTACAAAACCTACGTATTGCTGATCAAAAATAGTGCAAGCATGTTTGTACATTTTTAACCTTTTATGTTTTATTTTATGGTCTAGTTTGTAGCTGTATCCTATAGTTTCATTTAGTAAATTTTATTTATTCTGAATCACTGACCAGTAATAAATAATTTTCTTTTATTTAATTTTTTTGTCCAAAAGCAGAAAATATAGACTAACAGGAAAATTAAATTGAAATGTTATCAAAATGACAGTATGTGTAGCATGACATTGCCATACAAGATCTGCCCTTGATTGCAACTGATGAAGCCAAAAGAAAAAAAAAAACATTCTATCATTTGTTTCCTTATCTTTATAGGCTGTGCTTTGCTAAAACAGTTAATTTCTTACTTCCTTATCATGGAATGAACAATATTAATTCTTCAGAATTGGAAATGAAATAGTCCAATGTAATTCTGCTACTATACACAAGATGGCATACCAAGGTTCCACCAGAACTATCAAAGGCTAATGAATAACAACAACAATGCATATGCATTATAATACTCTCAATCACCCCTATCCTTTATCCATAATTTGTTGGAAACTCAAGGAATATAAGTCATTATTTTCAAAGATATTATACATCTAGAGTGGATAGTTAAAAAGTTATATACATTCCATGCCTCAAAGCCACCAACAACAGCCATTAATAGATTATTTGTGACATCAAAGTGAATGTACTATATGTGCTTCTTACTGTGGCTAAATGAAAGGACAATAAAAATATGTGACATTTTTACACCAAGATTAATAGGCAAATAAAAAAATCTTTTATGCTAAATATAATAAGGTCACCACAAATATGGAAACTAGACAGAAAGCTACAGCTCAGGATATAATTATTAGCAACCAAGCCTCACTGAGTAGAAGACATATGAGACTATGCAGAAGAAATAAAGGAAGGGAAGGAAATAATGTGGGGGTGGTGAGGTATAGGAAGAAACAAAATGTATTCCCATATTGGCTTCAGTCTAAGCATGCAACCCCATGTAAGGCATGTAAAAATCTGGCTTTTCTGATGTTTTATACCCACCTGTCATAACTTGTATATAGGTCATTTCTTCCAGGTTACAGCACTGCCACCTTTCAGGATCCCAGAAGTGAAAAACAGCTGAACTTTTCAGCACCGATAGAGACATACAGTATTCTTGAAATCTTCTTCTTAACAGCAACATCTTATTATTTCTGAGAACTTAGGCTGTTGGCATTAGTGATAAATATTTCACTTCCTTATGTCTAACAATTACAAATAAACTTAATTCTGGAATGATCTTTTGTTATATGGTTGTTCTTAAGTAGAAGGAATACTTTTCCTTATAAAATATCATTTACATTTTCTGTGGGATTTGAAGGAAATACATATCCCAATGTTATTATATCTTGTAGAACTAACATTACTATAAGCACTGAAAACTTTCTAGCTAATATTGAGGTTGTCTGGGAAATTAGTTCAATAATATCTTGAAGGTCATCAATTTGATACTCCAGTACCAAGTTCACACATTATACTAAGCAATAATATGATAGCAACTCATTTTGGTCATTTTGATTTGTAAACAATAGTTTATGGGTTAGTATTATGTGTGATTCAGATCAAAATGACTCATTCAGCAAGTTGTTGTTAAAGCATAGATTTGTGAGATTAATGCATCATAGATTGTTATTTTTAAATCACAGACATATTATAAAACTAACTTGTTCTTGTTTAGCCAGAAATAAAATAATTTTGGAGTTCTTTGTGGAATATGAGAATGGAAAAGAATGAAAATAAATTTTCTCAGATTTCAGAGCAACAAATAGCAGGCAATTCTATGAAAAGGGAAACCAATGACCACAGTCAAATGAAGAATCAGTAAGTAGACCAGCTCTTTGATCATTCATCTATGGACAAAGAGGGAGATCACAGGTGTTCCAGACAGCGTTTCTAGTGAGAAGATCCCAAACTCCAACTGATATAGAACAATGGGAAACAAGGAAATAACCATCTTGCTCAAATTGTAGTAGACACCTTTGAAGGACACTAAGTTTGCATACTCACTTTTCTAATCAGTTTCAGCAATTCTTGTTCATTTCTTTTCATTAGAAGCCTTTGAAATGATAAGCACGAAGTGAAGTTCCTTAAATCCTAAGCAAAAGAAAGTTGTAACTACAAATCTTTGAAAGAAACAAAAGATTGATTAAAACTTTGATTTTAAGAAAAGAATCTAGATAAGTTTGAAATATTTTTTGCAATTAATTATAAAAAATTATTCCCATGGAAAATGCTCTTCTGAATTTTCTGTTTTTAAAATAAGATTTTAAAAATTGGACATTAAAACAAATTAAAGATTGCAATTAAAGGAGATTATATGAACTTGCCTTGCAATTGCCAAATGAAGGAGAATATTCTAACATTGGTGCTGTTTTTTAAATGATATTGAAATACTACTCTGAAATGGGAAGGCTCATATACTGACTCTGTCTATATTGGGTAGGACATCACTGCTCCATTGCTCCAGTCATAACCCTTGCCTTTCCAAAATACAAAATACCCACCATTTGGCTTCCCACCATTTACCATGGGGAAAGGAGCTGTTCTCTGGCCAGCATATAACAATAAACCAACAAATAATATAGGAAATGATATGTACCAAATTATGTGGTATAGTATCTCAACATCTTCATTTGATGTTGGTCATAGCTTTTGACTGGTGAGATCAGATATTCAGCACCATCATCTAACATTATTTAAAACATTGTGCTTCCTAGAAATCAAGGCTAGTTGTTTGTAATAAGGAATAAGGCCTGTGGTATTTTAATGACCAAACTTTTTCAGTACAACTAGGTACCAACAGCCTTTGTTAAAAGGATTGCAAATGATTGGCAACCTAGCAAGAATTCTTGGCCACAAACTGCTATCATTTTAATAATACTGCAAACTGTGTAGCTGCCAACTATTACAATTGCACAAATCATATGGGATAGAGGTTGAAAATATATGCACTTATTTTTTTTTTACTATTATTAGTTTATTTTATTTTAAGAGCTTTTTGTTCCATGCTTCATTTTCACTCAGCAGGTGTTTGGCATTTATTTTGATTTTTACACATCAAAACTGAAACACACAGCTTGCTCTTATGTATATTAATCCAACTCTGGGTTTTCTCAACAACAGCACTTCTAAATATGGGAGTTTCTTGCTGTAAGAATAGCATCTACTGGGCCATCCATTATCTCCTCATTTACTGGCAGCCTAGTATTTGAGCTCAATGTGCCACAAATATTATTTTATCTGCCTTTTTATGAATTCTAGAGTCTTCATTGTGTAGTCTTCCTGAAGACCCACGTCAATTTGTGAATACTGGGGCAGGTAACTGTAGGAAGTCAACTATTTAGGCAATAAATGTATGTCACCATTACTCATCTGCCTTACATAGGATCAAGGGTAATTTGTAAAGATCTTACAACATCTTATCATATTCAGTATATGGACTAAAATCCATTCTTTCATTTTATAAATAGTTTTCATTTCCCAAATAAAGTTCGGATGTATTGTTCTCATGTTTAGCATTTTAAATGAGCTTTAGTATGTCAGGCAGTGCCTTTTAAATAATTTTACAAATCTCACCACACCTTTACAGATTCCCCAATTGTCAGTGCTGCATATTTTTTAAAGAAGGTTCTATAGAAAAGCTAATTCTGAGATCATCTTTTGGAGATTTAACTGAGAAACAAGAAGCTTGGAAGGTTTGCTGGTCACTAAGGAAGTATTGTCCCCATATTTGTTGGACATTTCTTAACCAAATTGCTGACCCTCTGAACTTTTCCCTTAGAGTAATTACATTTTCTTCACTTTTGCAAGAATGGAAAGCCTTTATTTTCATCAAATTTCCAAATGGTACCCAAATATAGAAAATATTTTTTCCAATGTAGATCACACTTTGCTATGTTTGGTTCTTTTGAGGCTTCCAATCCAGTCTTGAACGGTTTGGAATTGATTTGTTAGTCAATGCTAATCTTTTGAATTCATGAAATGAAAAAAAACATAATCAAGATTACTTTTGCATGAGAGTCAATATTTTGTATGATATTAGGCATAAAAATACTTTTCTAAAAACATTTACAAATAAGGGATGTGTATCTTTAATTATGTCTTATTGCTTAATTGCCAAATAGCATTATACTTTGAGTGAAAAGACTAACTCCTTATACCTGTATTTATAAAAATGAGAAAGAGAAAAGATCAGCATAGAAGGTGTTATAGGTTACTAGACATTCTCCTTCTAATCCACAGTGATTAGAACATATCTGCACTTGATGCTACTTGCATAAAGATCCACTTGTCCTTGACTTTGTCATTTTAAGTGTAATAGTCAGAGCGTTCAGCTATATTCATATCATTATTACATCTGCAAAGATTATGTTTCCCAAAGGTTACTGAAAGGCAGTTTGGGCAATACATAAATAACACCTTTAGTTCGGTGGACAATTAATCCTAATTTGGATTAGGATCCAAATACCCTAAAACTCTAGTATCTTTGGAAACAAAGTTAGAAAGTCGTTAGAAAGTTATGGAATGCCATTGTCTAATTTTTAAAAAGTCCTCCTTTCCCCATGCCCAAACTCAAGGCCTGTGGTTGAATCTGGCCTGCGGGGTGCTTAGATCTGGCCCACTGGGCCAGCCTGGAAATAGCAAAGAACTGACCTGCGGTGCCTCTGATAGCAAAAATGGGGCATGCCCACATCCTATTTTGGCCTGGACAGCCTCCTGCAGCACCCCTTTTGGCCAAAACAGGTCACAGGGGGCTGTGCACAGGTCCCCCACACTCTGTGTTTGGCCCACAGGATGCTTCAGGAGGTGTCTGTCTTCCCTCCCCAGCAGGTCCAACGGAGGACAACTAAAATGCTGATCCAGCCCTCAAAGAAATCCAGTTTGATACCCTGCCCTATTCTAAGCAATGAACACAGATTCAGTGGACCATGCAGCAGACCATAAAAAATAACTCCAGATCCCTCTGAAACCCATTCTGGACTATCAATTGCCTGGGATGGACTAATCTAATGAATCCAATTTCTCTGCAGTGAACTGTCACACTAGAGAGTCCTATGATAACCAGGATCTGATGATAAAAAGACATATACTGGGAGCTTTCCCAATTTCAGATCATATAGCCGCTGTTTTGATAGAATACCAGATCATGTGACATTCATCCATATATCCATGTCCTGTTAACAACTGGTTCTCCCAAATAGGTGCGAAACTGGCTGAATCCCACCACTGATATATATTTCGCACCTATTCGGGAGAACCGGTGCTAACTTTTCTAAGTATTTCAGAGAACCGGTTGTTGGAAAAAAAAAATCTCCTTTTGTTTCTTTCTAGCCTACTCTTATTGCCCCGCTTACAGAAAACTGCCTCTCCCCGTAACACCTTATTACATTGTAACTGCTAAGGCGAAGTGCCCATTGATGTGAGTGACTGTTGAGGTTGGCCATGGCCACCCAGTCATATGACTACTGAGCCACGCCCACCCGCCGTTCCATTAGGGTAGAGAACTGGTTATTAATTATTTAATCCCACCCACTGATATGTATGTGTGTGTGTGCGCGCACGCGTGCGCACGTATGTATGTATTGTGTCACAACCCCTGGTTTGCCCAAATATGGAGGAAGCATGCTGCTTCCTTTCTC